>NC_052315.1:11114756-11167593 GCF_016432855.1 Salvelinus namaycush
GCCCCAGTAATCTACTGGGCCCTCCGCCTTGCGGTCGGAGGCTGAGCAGTTGTCGTACCAGGCGGTAATGCAACCCGTCAGGATGCTTTCAATGGTGCAGCTGTAGAACCTGTTGAGGATCTGAGGACTCATGGGAAATCTTTTCAGTCTCCTGAGAGGGAATAGGCGTTGCCGTGGCCTCTTTACGACTGTCTTGGTGTGTTTGGACCATGATAGTTTGTTGGTGATGTGGACACCAAGGACCTTCAAGCTCTCAACCTGGTCCGCTGCAGCCTCGTCGACGATTCCAATAAGAAAGAGAGTTCAAAACCTCTCTGCCGATCACAGCGAGTTTAAGTTTTCCCCATCCCCACTTCTTGCTATTTAAGCTATGAATCTATTCTTGTTTCTTCTTGACCATTTTACTTGAAAACAATCACAGAAAGGTACTTAAATGTTACCAATAAATTATTTCATATTGAGATAAAAATGACTGCATTGGACCTTTTAAGTATGCTTTTGTTTGGACAAGAAACAAACAACCTCTCCCTCAACGTAACCAAGACTAAGGAGATGATTGTGGACTACAGGAAAAGGAGCACCGAGCACGTCCCCATTCTCATCGACGGGGCTGTAGTGGAGCAGGTTGAGAGCTTCAAATTCCTTGGTGTCCACATCACCAACAAACTAGATTGGTCCAAACACACCAAGACAGTCGTGAAGAGGGCACGACAAAGCCTATTCCCCCTCAGGAAACTAAAAAGATTTGGCATGGGTCCTGAGATCCTCAAAAGTTTCTACAGCTGCAACATCG
This sequence comes from Salvelinus namaycush, assembly GCF_016432855.1. Lineage (NCBI taxonomy): Eukaryota > Metazoa > Chordata > Actinopteri > Salmoniformes > Salmonidae > Salvelinus > Salvelinus namaycush. The sequence continues at coordinate 11,115,550 of NC_052315.1, forward strand.
AGAGTATCCTGACCGGTTGCATCACTGCCTGGTACGGCAATTGCTCAGACTCCGACCACAAGGCACTTCAGAGGGTAGTGTGTACGGCCCAGTACATCACTGGTGCAAAGCTGCCTGCCATCCAGGACCTCTACACCAGGCGGTGTCAGAGGAGGGCCCTAAAAATGTTCAAAGACCCCAGCCACCCCAGTCATAGACTGTTCTCTCTACTACCGCATGGCAAGCGGTACCAGAGTGCCAAGTCTAGAAGAAAAAAGCTTCTCAACCATTTTTACCCCCAAGCCATAAGACTCCTGAACAGGTAACTGTCACGCCCTGGCTATAGAGAGGCTTTTTATTCTCTATGTTGGTTAGGCCAGGGTGTGACTAGGGTGGGCAGTCTATGTTCTTTTTTCTATGTTGTTGTGTTTCTATGTGTTTGGTCTGGTGTGGTTCCCAATCAGAGGCAGCTGTCTATCGTTGTCTCTGATTGGGAGCTATACTTAGGTAGCCTGTTCCAACCAATGTTTGTGAATAGTTGTTTTTTTGTTTCGTATCTGTACCAGACAGAACTGTTTTGGTTATTCTTTTTGTCATTTTTCGTGTTTAGTGTTCGGTTATTGAATTAAATATGAACACGCACCACGCTGCACATTGGTCCTCATCTTCTTCTCTTTAATGCCGTGACAGTAACCAAATGGTTACCCGGACTATTTGCATTGTGAGCCCCCCCCCAACCCCTCTTTTACGCTGCTGCTACTCTCTGTTTATCATATATGCATAGTCACTTTAACTATACATTCATGTATATACTACCTCAATTGGGCCGACCAACCAGTGCTCCCGCACATTGGCTAACCGGGCTATCTGCATTGTGTCCCACCACCCGCCAACCCCTCTTTTTACGCTTCTGCTACTCTCTGTTCATCATATATGCATAGTCACTTTAACCATATCTACATGTACATACTACCTCAATCAGCCTGACTAACAGGTGTCTGTATATAGCCTTGCTACTCTTTTTTCAAATGCCTTTTTACTGTTGTTTTATTTCTTTACTTACCTACACACACACACACACACACACACACACACACACACACACACACACACACACACACACACACATACCTTTTTTTTGGTTAGAGCCTGTAAATAAGCATTTCACTGTAAGGTCTACACCTGTTGTATTCAGCATTTCACTGTAAGGTCTACACCTGTTGTATTCAGCATTTCACTGTCAGGTCTACACCTGTTGTATTCAGCATTTCACTGTAAGGTCTACTACACCTGTTGTATTCAGCATTTCACTGTAATACAACACCTGTTGTATTCAGCATTTCACTGTAAGGTCTACTACACCTGTTGTATTCAGCATTTCACTGTAAGGTCTACACCTGTTGTATTCAGCATTTCACTGTAAGGTCTACTACACCTGTTGTATTCAGCATTTCACTGTCAGGTCTACACCTGTTGTATTCAGCATTTCACTGTAAGGTCTACACCTGTTGTATTCAGCATTTCACTGTAAGGTCTACTACACCTGTTGTATTCAGCATTTCACTGTAAGGTCTACTACACCTGTTGTATTCAGCATTTCACTGTAATACAACACCTGTTGTATTCAGCATTTCACTGTAAGGTCTACTACACCTGTTGTATTCAGCATTTCACTGTAAGGTCTACTACACCTGTTGTATTCAGCATTTCACTGTAAGGTCTACTACACCTGTTGTATTCAGCATTTCACTGTAAGGTCTACTACACCTGTTGTATTCAGCATTTCACTGTAAGGTCTACTACACCTGTTGTATTCAGCATTTCACTGTAAGGTCTACTACACCTGTTGTATTCAGCATTTCACTGTCAGGTCTACACCTGTTGTATTCAGCATTTCACTGTAAGGTCTACTACACCTGTTGTATTCAGCATTTCACTGTAAGGTCTACTACACCTGTTGTATTCAGCATTTCACTGTAAGGTCTACTACACCTGTTGTATTCAGCATTTCACTGTAAGGTCTACTACACCTGTTGTATTCAGCATTTCACTGTAAGGTCTACTACACCTGTTGTATTCAGCATTTCACTGTAAGGTCTACTACACCTGTTGTATTCAGCATTTCACTGTGAGGTCTACTACACCTGTTGTATTCAGCATTTCACTGTAAGGTCTACTAAACCTGTTGTATTCAGCATTTCACTGTGAGGTCTACTACACCTGTTGTATTCAGCATTTCACTGTAAGGTCTACTACACCTGTTGTATTCAGCATTTCACTGTAAGGTCTACTACACCTGTTGTATTCAGCATTTCACTGTGAGGTCTACTACACCTGTTGTATTCAGCATTTCACTGTAAGGTCTACTACACCTGTTGTATTCAGCATTTCACTGTCAGGTCTACACCTGTTGTATTCAGCATTTCACTGTAAGGTCTACTACACCTGTTGTATTCAGCATTTCACTGTAAGGTCTACTACACCTGTTGTATTCAGCATTTCACTGTAAGGTCTACACCTGTTGTATTCAGCATTTCACTGTCAGGTCTACACCTGTTGTATTCAGCATTTCACTGTCAGGTCTACACCTGTTGTATTCAGCATTTCACTGTAAGGTCTACTACACCTGTTGTATTCAGCATGTCACTGTCAGGTCTACTACACCTGTTGTATTCAGCATTTCACTGTGAGGTCTACTACACCTGTTGTATTCAGCATTTCACTGTGAGGTCTACTACACCTGTTGTATTCAGCATTTCACTGTAAGGTCTACACCTGTTGTATTCAGCATTTCACTGTAATACAACACCTGTTGTATTCGGCGCACGTGACAAATAAACTTAGATTTGATTTGATTTGACGTATTTCAATGTCAAGTTTATGTGGCCGTGATAAGTGGAAAACATTTACAGTATAATTTCACAGAAAACTGGATGTGCTATGAAAAACAACGGATCTTGTATTTATAGATATATATGTCTAGCTGTATATATAATCATCTATATCCTTGTTTTTTTAAGACCACATTTACCAGACAGGTCAGGGTCAGCCATAGTAGTATGATTGGTACAGTGTAATGTGTTGTTTTACAGGGTCAGCCATAGTATTATGATTGGTACAGTGTAATGTGTTGTTTTACAGGGTCAGCCGTAGTATTATGATAGGTACAGTGAAATGTGTTGTTTTACAGGGTCAGCCATAGTATTATGATAGGTGCAGTGAAATGTGTTGTTTTACAGGGTCAGCCATAGTATTATGATAGGTACAGTGTAATGTGTTGTTTTACAGGGTCAGTCATAGTATTATGATAGGTGCAGTGAAATGTGTTGTTTTACAGGGTCAGCCATAGTAGTATGATAGGTGTTGTTTTACAGGGTCAGCCATAGTAGTATGATAGGTGCAGTGTAGTGTGTTGTTTTACAGGGTCAGCCATAGTAGTATGATAGGTACAGTGTAGTGTGTTGTTTTACAGGGTCAGCCATGGTAGTACAGCATCCCTGGAGAAAATTAGATTTAAAAGCCTTGCTTAATTGCACATCGACTGATTTTTCCACCTTCTCGACTCGGGTATTCGAACCAGCGACATTTTGGCTAATGGTCAAATTTTCTAACCATAAGGCCACTATTAGCAATTAGATTTTTTACGAGTAAATTTTATTTTCGGTGTAAACAAACAATACAACTACAAAAACATATGTTGTGTTCAAGGAGTCAGAAGAGTGTTAGAGAGCCGTCCATCTGTCTTTCACGCTGCCACTGACGGCTGGCCTTTGCTAATCAAGTATGGCTGTGAATATCCCCTTTACTAATCAAGTATGGCTGTGAATAGCCAGGCTTTTGATAGTAATGCAGGCGTTTACAAGTTCAGCATCTTGTGTGGCCCTCAGCCCCCCCCCCCCCCCCCCCCCCCCCCCCCCCACACACACACACACACACACACACACACACAGACAGACACACACACACACACAGACAGACACACACACACATAAACACACACACACACTCTCAAACACCCCCCCCCCCCCCCCACAGAGACACCCTTCCGCCCAGCAGGCACCTTCCCACAGCGTTCCACAACACATGCTACTGTGTGAGATTTCCTTCAAAGCCTTTCCAACCCCAATATGTCTGCAAGGACTAGATTACTGGGCTTAACATACAGTTGTTAAACTACAACTAAGTTGATGACCAACGTGTAATTACTGAGCTGTACATCGTCAGAAAAGCAATTAGTGACAAGTACCAAGAAATCATGTACCTAAATATATGTGAAACCTATAAAGTCAAGTGTGAGCTTCCCAATGTTAGTGTTAGGTTGGGGGGTATTTAAAGTAGCTATCCTCAGCATCAATAGTTGGATTTAGTATTTAAGACCATTTAGTATTAAATACCATTTAGTATGAAACCCCATTTAGTATGAAAGAGAATTTATTATAAAACCCCATTTAGTATGAAAGATCATTTAGTGTGAAATACCATTTAGATTGAAAGACCACTTAGTATGAAACCCCATTTAGTATGAAACCCCATTTAGTATGAAACCCAATTTAGAATGAAAGATCATTTAGTATGCAACCCCATTTAATAGGAAACCACATTTAGTATGAAAGACCATTTAGTATGAAAGACCATTTAGTATGAAAGACCATTTAGTATGAAATACCATTTAGTATGAAATACCATTTAGTTTTAAAGACCATTTCAAATGCTCAAATCAACTTAACCTTGTCTGACTTTCATTCATTCATGCAGATACAAATAATTATTATTATTATATAATGTTTATGCTGAGCTCTGCTCTCCTGAGCATAGTGTATATGATCTATTGGTGATTATTAAGCCATAAGGACTGCAGACACCATCCCAGGAGTATAGACCTCAGCAACCATTTTAACACACACACACACACACACACACACACACACACACACACACACACACACACACACACACACACACACACACACACACACACACACACACACACACACACACACACACACACACACACCGTGCACTTATTCAGTCAAACTCAGGGATTAAGGGGGTCATCAGAGACACAAAAGTCTTACAGATATGGACAAACCCCCTGGTGTTTTCATATTTAAGAACAAATTCTCATTTTCAATGACAGCCTAGGAACAGTGGGTTAACTGCCTTGTCCAGGGGCAGAATCACAGATTTTTTTCCTTGTCAGCTCAGGGATTAGATCTTGCAACCTTGCACTTACTAGTCCAACGCTCTAACCACTAGGCTACTTGCCACCCCATATGATATTGATGTGACTTTGTTATGAAGATTGAAAGTTCACTAACACTATTGTGCATAGTGTGAAGGCCCATGAGTAAGCAGACCCAGTCAAACTCTGAAACAGTATCTGAAACATTTCACTGTCTCACATCCATCCGGTGTCAACTTCTGTCAAGTCATCGTCTAACAATTCATTGGTTCCGATCCATCATAAGGATTCTGGCACGGATATATGGGGAATGTAGTAATATCCAATATCAGCAACCATTTATCTCACACACAGCACACACACACACACACACACACACACACACACACACACACACACACACACACACACACACACACACACACACACACACACACACACACACACACACACACACACACACACACACACACACACACACACACACTTCACTCCACAACCCCTTGCTTCAATTTTTTTTTTAAATAAAATAATATAACATAGACCACAGTTTCCTGGGGAACAGAGAGCTGTGTGCACCTGTTGCCGGCTCTCCCAGCTCAAGGACCTGTCATCCTGTCATCCTCCTCTGGGAGTGTGATGGATTGGGTAACAGAGGCACGGCCGGCCAAGTGTGACCTGGCTGAGACTTGGGTCTCTCTCTCTCTCTCTCTCTCTCTCTCTCTCTCTCTCTCTCTCTCTCTCTCTCTCTCTCTCTCTCTCTCTCTCTCTCTCTCTCTCTCTCTCTCTCTCTCTCTCTCTCTCTCTCTCTCTCTCTCCTGTCCATCCCTCATCTGAAAGCAGTGGAGAAAAGTTACTTTTCCTGCCCAACTCGACAGCTCGGGTTGCCAGTCTCTGCCTTTCCCTTCATTTCTCCTGACACTTCTCACAGCCTAGTGAGAGGCAACCATTTCCCTGCACCTGTGGCTGACCACACTAAGCCGCTCTGGCGTCAATAAAATATGTATGCTTGGTGGATACCTGAGCAAGGAGAGAGGGCTGTATGAGTGCTATAGGATGATTTGTTGAGTACTATACTCTCTCTCCTTTTACCATATTTTTACCACTGTGGGAGGGGAACACTGGGAAGGGGACACCGTGAAGTTGTCAAATGTGATGGAGAGGTCTTGGAGCAGACAGGCCTTCCCCGGATGGAAGAGCAGTTCTGTCTTGTCGAGGTTGAGCTTGTGGTGGCGGGCTGACATCCAAGCTGAGATATCTGCCAGGCACGCAGAGATGCGTTTCGGCACCTGTGTGTCTGAAGAAGGGAAGGAGAAAAATAGTTGAGCGTTATACGCATAGCAATGATAGGAGAGACCATGAGAGGATATGACAGAGCTGAGTGACTTGGTGTATAGAGAGAAGAGGAGAGGGCCTAGAACTAAGCCCTGGGGGACACCAGTAGTGAGAGTGCAGAAACAGATCCTCTCCACGTCACCTGGTAGAGACGCCCAGCCCTGACAGGGAGGAGAGGAAGAGCTAATGGTTTACGGTGTCGAAGACCCGTCTTGAAGACTGACTGGTTAGGGTCGTGAAGATAGTTCTGAGAGAGATAGTGAGAGAGATGGTCAGAGGGGTCACATGTTTGTTGTTTTGAGGAGGGGAGCGACTGGCAATTTTCAAGTCAGAGGGGATGCAGCCAGGGGTCAATAATGAGTGAGGAATGGAAGAAGGTCTCCGGAGATGATCTGGAGAAGGGAGGAGGGGATGGGATCGAGCGGGCAGGTTGTCGGGTGGCTAGACCTCACTATTAGCAGGATTTGATCTGCAGAGAGAGGGGAGAAAGAGGTCAAGGCGTAGGGTACTTCTGTGTGAGTGGGACCAGTGGAATCAATAGGCTGAGTGAATGAGAAGCGGATGTCATCAACCTTCTTTTCAAAGTGTTTGACAAAGTTGTCAGCAGAGAGGTAGGAGGGAGGGGATGGAGGATTAAGGAGGGAGTAGAAGGTGGAAAAGAGTTTCCTATGGTTATATTCAAAAGCTTAACATTTAGAGTGATATAAAGTGGCTTTAGTAGCAGATAGAGAGAAAGAGTAGGTAGAGAGAGGAGAAAATGAAAGGATGATAGGTCCCGCGGAAGTTTATTTTTTCTCCATTTACGCTCAGCTACCCGCAGCCCTGTTCTGTAAGCTCGCAATGAGTCACTCAGCCACAGAGCAGGAGGGGATGGCCGAGCCGGCAGGAAGGAAGGAAAGGGGACAGTGCGAGTCATAGGATGCAGAAAGGGTGAAGAGTAGGGTCGACGAGACAGAATCAGGAGACAGGCGGGAGGAATAATTTAGCAGAAGGGAGAGATGATAGGATAGAAGAACAGAGAGAGAAGATTGTGACGGCGTATGACCATTTACATAGGGGCTGAGTAGCTAGGGTTGAAGGAGAAGGAAACAGAACAAGAAACAAAGATGACTGTAAGTTGCTCTGGATAACAGCCTCTGTTAAATGACTCAAATGTAAATGTAATGTACTGCACAGTATGAAAGACCAGACAAGGGTTCAAATAGTGTTGATTTTCTTTCAAATATATTCAACAAAGGATCAACAAAACCCCACTGATCTTGTACTCTCTGCAGGCTCAATCAGATGTTCACAGTGCTTTAGACAACACATAAACCCCACTGATCTTGTACTCTCTGCAGGCTCAATCAGATGTTCACAGTGCTTTAGACAACACATAAACCCCACTGATCTTGTACTCTCTGCAGGCTCAATCAGATGTTCACAGTGCTTTAGACAACACATAAACCCCACTGATCTTGTACTCTCTGCAGGCTCAATCAGATGTTCACAGTGCTTTAGACAACACATAAACCCCACTGATCTTGTACTCTCTGCAGGCTCAATCAGATGTTCACAGTGCTTTAGACAACACATAAACCCCACTGATCTTGTACTCTCTGCAGGCTCAATCAGATGTTCACAGTGCTTTAGACAACACATAAACCCCACTGATCTTGTACTCTCTGCAGGCTCAATCAGATGTTCACAGTGCTTTAGACAACACATAAACCCCACTAATCTTGTACTCTCTGCAGGCTCAATCAGATGTTCACAGTGCTTTAGACAACACATAAACCCCACTGATCTTGTACTCTCTGCAGGCTCAATCAGATGTTCACAGTGCTTTAGACAACACATAAACCCCACTGATCTTGTACTCTCTGCAGGCTCAATCAGATGTTCACAGTGCTTTAGACAACACATAGTATTGGAACCGAGGTCGGCTCCCTCCCTCTCTCCTCACAGGGCACACACTGGTTGAATAAACGTTGTTTAAATGTAATCTGTCAATGTATTGGGACGTGGAATCAATGTGTGAAATTGGATTTGAAAAAAAAGAAACAACAGGTAGTGTTGTCATCTCTTCAACCAGTAATATATACATTTAATATATATAATATTTCATATTTATATTTTTTAAACCAGTGTTTGTTAGCATTTAAATTAGGGTAAAAATTTCACTTCAATATATTTAAACTTACAAGTTGAAATTGCATTGAAAATTCCACATAGAAACGTTCCACAAATTGTTGCCACAAAGATGGAAGCACAGAATCGTCTAGAATTTTATTGTATGCTATAGCGTTAAGATTTCCCTTCACTGGAACTAAGGGGCCTAGCCTGAAACATGAAAAACATTCCCAGACCATTATTCCTCCTCCACCAAACTTTACAGTTGGCACTATGTATTGGAGCAGGTAGCGTTTTCCTGGCATTCGCCAAACCCAGATTAGTCTGTCGGACTGACAGATGGTGAAGCGTGATTCATCGCTCCAGAGAACGAGTTTCAACTGCTCCAGAGTCCAATGGTGGTGAGCTTTACACCACTCCAGCCGATGCTTGGCATTGTGCATGGTGATCTTAGGTTTGTGTGTGGCTGCTCGGCCATGGAAACCCATTTCATGAAGCTCCCGTTATTAAGTTATTGTGCTGACGTTGCTTCCAGAGGCAGTTTGGAACTCGGTAGGAAGTGTTGCAAACGAGGACAGACGATTTTTATGTACTGCACGCTTCAGCACATCACTTACAGTTGACCGGGGAAGCTCTAGCAGGGAAGAAATTTGACAAACTGACTTGTTGGAAAGATGGAATCCTATGACGGTGCCACGTTGAAATTCACCGAGCTCTTCAGTACGGCCATTCTACTGCCAATGTTTGTCTATTGAGATTGCATGGCTGTGTGCTTGATTTTATACACCTGTCAGCAACGGGTATGGCTGAAATAGCCAAATCCACTCATTTGAAGGGGTGTTCTGTCACGGATCCCTCCGGAACTGTGACTACGCACACCTGCTCCCTATTCCCAGTGATTAGTAATTGTATAAATGTGCCCTTTGTTCACCATTGTCCTGTCGATTATTGTTACAATATCTGTTGGTCGTGTGAGTACCTGTGCTGTGTTGTTTTAGCTTTCGTGCCACGTATATTGTGTAGATGATTATGGGTCTCGTGCCGTGTGATAATCATTGTGCTCTTGTGTTATTTATTCCAGGTACTCCTCGCTCTTTTGTTTGGGTTTCAACCCTGTGTTTTGTATACGTGTTTGTTTGGTCTTTGTCCCCGTGCCGGTACACGGTACGCTGGGATTTGGGAAAAACAAAAAACTATACGCATTCCTGCTCCTGCCTCCCGATCCTTCATACCAACGTACATTTGTATCTAGAGTGTATTTGACTTAGAATGTAGGACCCTTTTAGGTATCAACATTGAAAATGATTTGATGAAATATTTAATTTGGCCTTTACTACTATGAAATACATTGAATAACACATTCATAAATGGCAACAAAGACGGGCAGAAAATAAATATGACAAAACAAGATTGTTAGGTGTTAAATCTAGGAGATTTTAAGAAAAGCTCGGGATGGTTTTTTTCTTGGAACATACTGAATTATACCTTTTTTTTGTGGTAGGCACAAAACTAACTTCATATTTCCATAATAAAAAAAATTTACGTTTCCGGTTACCTTCAGATGAGTCCCGTGACACTTGTGGGGGGGGGGGGGGGAAACGGTTCCTGAGAGTCTCCCCTTTCCAAAGAGCGGTTATAATAGTTTGTAGGTCAAACCGATCAGACGCTATAGAGGTTTTCGTAAGAAGATACATTTTTCGGGATGTCTCATGGTCTGACAAACACCTCTCTAGCTTTCACCGCAGATGCGGAAATGCGACATGCAGTGGATTGAGATGCATCCATCTTAAACTGACGGATTTTCATCCAGATTTTTTTTCTATGTTACTTAGACTGACGCACCGTTGCGTCAATAGACTCTAGGGTGTTAATATCATTAATATAATGAATTTGGCATCCTTATGTATAGGGCTAACGGTAACTACTTCTCAACTTCCAAAGATCCAATCAACCGTGGACGAATGATAGTATACCTAGCTTCACGTTGAAATGATGGTGTCTTTTAGGCAAGTCAGATGTCAATGTACATAAACCCAACCTCACACCGATTTTACTTTCAAATACAGCTTTTGTAAGAAAAACTTAGAGTTCCTTTCAACTGTCGATGATATTTAGGTAGCAGATGCCTCGGAGCGGGCGAAGGCTGTGATTGGCTGGCTGGCTTTAGGACTATGGAGAGAGGAAGCTGCAGTGAGGGAACACTGAACGACACATCTCTCTCTCTGTCAGTTGAGATTATGAAAGCAGTGCAGATGTGGAAGATGGTAACTTCTGTTTGACTTGACAGAGGAGAATGAAGCTACAGCAGCCAATGTGATCATGGCTGGAGTCTTCTTTTTTTTACTGTTCTTCAAATTAGCATTTTAGAGCTTTTAAATTGTGTTGAAATTCCTTGGAGGGGGAACATATATTTGAAGGGGGAGTTACAACTGAACATGATTATTAAAATGAATATTTTCCCTATGTTCTTTTTCAAATGGATTTATTTGAATAAATTAGGTGCAGACAAATATGTATAGTCGAAACAGTTATTCAATACAATGCATTGCAGGGTAAGCCAAATTGCAATGCTATTTGTAAAACAATTAGCTGATTCCCCCATTGCCACCCATGTCTGGTTCTTGGTCCCCTCTGCCACCCAATCAAAAAAAGTGTGTTAACATGATAGCTCATCAAACACGGCTTGTTTCCATCGTTAAACAGGGTAAATAGAGGTAGACACTTCTCACCGAAGTGCATTACTCCTCATATACCAGTAGGAGTCACTGTTCAGGCAGGAATCATTGGACCATGGCTTCACAGTTTATTTCAATATACCTCTTTATTTAGGTTGATAGCATAAAGTTGAAACAATGACATTGATTCAAACGTACCATTCTAATATCAACGTTGAAACGAGGTCAAATAAAATATGTCTAATCAAATATGAAGAAGATTTTCTAGGTTTCTACATGGAATTTTCAACGCAATTTGAACATATGTGTCGGTCTGATGATTATGGTAAGGCATTAGATTGATGTAAAAACCTGTTAGTCAGGTTAAGTCAATGCATTTAAGTTGAAGTTTTACACTCATTTCAGTGTTTACAACGCTGGTTGAAATGAGATGAAAACAGTACTGGTGAATGACGTTTTTTAACAAATCCAAAAGCATTCATTCCACGTCTCTTTCCACGTCTCAATACGTTGACAAATGACGTTGAAACAACATTGATTCAACCAGTGTGTTCCCAGTGTGCCCCTCCCTCACCCTTTCCTTTACAAGGTGAAGTTGAGGATCGGTTCTCGTCAACAACGTTGTTCCCGTCATTCTCTCCGCCCTCTGCCATCCCTGAGCGCCCCAGCTGTGGTTCCTCGTCTCTTCCTGGATGGAAGGAAGTCAAACCTGTAATTAGAAGCCATGGGAAAGCTGGGAATAGTCATCAGGACATGCAGGGGGAGACATGCAGAAAAAATGCTCTGTAGAATCCAAGCGATGCAGAAGAGCCCTTTACCAATAACACACAGGGAAAGGGGAATGTGTGCCACATTTGCCAAGGCTCATCATTTTAAAGTACAGTTCCAGGGGGGGGGGGGGGGGGGGGTGAGTGGGGGTGATGATCACGGTACATTATGGCCGTAAGCTCCTATAATATACAAGTTGCTATCTCACCAGTTAGTTTCTCCAGGAACATTAATCAGAGAGGCAAAGATACTGTGACAAGCTCAGCTAGGAGCTGAAGACGACACATCCAGTTGAACAGATGATACCCCTGAATGGTTTTATGAAGACAGACAGTGGCTTCACGCAGGAGAGAGCTCTAAGTATGGACCTCGTCTGCTGGGTTCCTTTTTTTTTACGTTACAATATAAAAGCTTTTTGCTCCTCTACAGCAACTGATGAACTGTGTAAATCAATGTGGGGAAAAATGTATATGTACGGCGTCTTCACAAATCTACAAAATTAACACGGTCTACACACAGCGTCTTCAGGAAGTATTCATACCCCTTTGACATGTTTTTAGAAATGTATTGGAAATGTATTGGAAAATGAAACAGAAATCTCTTATTTACATAAATATTCACATACTTTGTAGAAGCACCTTTGACAGTGATTGCAGCGGTGAGTTTTTCTAGGTAAGACGCTGATTCAAACACACCGCGCTCGAAGAGCTTTACACACTTGGATTGTGAAACGTTTGGCCATGCAACTTATTATGTTACTTAGGTTTAACATAACACAAGGAGGTTGAATACTTATTGACTCAAGACATTTCAGCTTTTTTAATTTTAAAGAATTTGTAAACATTTCTAAAACCATATTTTCAACTTGACGTTTTAGGGTGTTGTGCGTAGGCCAGTGACCAAAACAATCTAAATGTTATCCATTTTAAATTCTACAACAAAATGCGAGAAAAATAATTAAGGGGTGTGAATACTTTGTGAAATCAGTGTATTCCCCTGTGAATTCCCACTATGTTTCCTGGATTATCATGGTGTGGTAACCTGTTACGTCCATAGTGTGCGTAACATAACCCCATAGAAGTCTATTACATTTCAGTGGGGAAAACATTGGTAAAGTCACAGAGACACAACAATACATTTATGACATAAAACACACACACACACACACACACACACACATACACACACACACACACACACACACACACACACACACACACACACACACACACACACACACACACACACACACACACACACACGCACACACATACACACACCCACACAAACACACACACACACACACACGCAACAAACAAACACACACAAACACACCGCTCCGGGCAGACATAAAGGAAGAGCAGAAAAGAAGAGGCATGAAATACAAGACAGTAGTGGGCTGTGGAGGCAGTAGTGGGGTGGAGACAGTAGTGGGCTGTGGAGACAGTAGTGGGCTGTGAAGGCAGTAGTGGGCTGTGGAGACAGTAGTGGGCTGTGGAGACAGTAGTGGGCTGTGAAGGCAGTAGTGGGCTGTGGAGACAGTAGTGGGCTGTGGAGACAGTAGTGGGCTGTGAAGACAGTAGTGGGCTGTGGAGACAGTAGTGGGCTGTGGAGACAGTAGTGGGCTGTGGAGACAGTAGTGGGCTGTGGAGATAGTAGTGGGCTGTGGAGACAGTAGTGGGCTGTGGAGACAGTAGTGGGCTGTGAAGACAGTAGTGGGCTGTGGAGACAGTAGTGGGCTGTGGAGACAGTAGTGGGCTGTGGAGACAGTAGTGGGCTGTGGAGATAGTAGTGGGCTGTGGAGACAGTAGTGGGCTGTGGAGACAGTAGTGGGCTGTGAAGACAGTAGTGGGCTGTGAAGACAGTAGTGGGCTGTGAAGACAGTAGTGGGCTGTGGAGAGTGTAGTGGGCTGTGAAGACAGTAGTGGGCTGTGGAGAGTGTAGTGGGCTGTGAAGACAGTAGTGGGCTGTGAAGACAGTAGTGGGCTGTGAAGATAGTAGTGGGCTGTGGAGACAGTAGTGGGCTGTGAAGACAGTAGTGGGCTGTGGAGACAGTAGTGGGCTGTGAAGACAGTAGTGGGCTGTGAAGACAGTAATGGGCTGTGGAGAGTGTAGTGGGCTGTGGAGACAGTAGTGGGCTGTGAAGACAGTAGTGGGCTGTGGAGACAGTAGTGGGCTGTGAAGACAGTAGTGGGCTGTGAAGACAGTAGTGGGCTGTGAAGACAGTAGTGGGCTGTGGAGACAGTAGTGGGCTGTGAAGACAGTAGTGGGCTGTGAAGACAGTAGTGGGCTGTGAAGACAGTAGTGGGCTGTGAAGATAATATTGGGCTGTGGAGACAGTAGTGGGCTGTGAGGACAGGCTGTGTAGATGGTAGTGGGCTGTGGAGATAGCAGTGTGCTTTTAGCTGGCTTGATGAATAGTGACAAGTGTATGGCATGGAGGGGATTTGATAAATCTGGGTGCCCAGGTAGGCGTGTTTTGAACAGGGTGAAAGTGTGTTTATTTATGTATGCATTTTTTTAGGTGTGTATCAGCTAAAATTGCAGATAGATTGTGGGTTCTATCAATGTAATTATCTGCATCATTTCCAATCGTCCATACTGTATATCTATATAAAGTACCAGTCAAAAGTTTGGACACACATACATATTCCAGGGTTTTTCTTTATTTTTACTATTTTCTATATTGTAGAATATAAGTGAAGACATCCAAACTATGAAATAACACATTTTGAATAATGTAGTAACAAAAAAAGTGTTAATCAAATCAAAATATATTTTTTATTTGAGATTCTTCAAAGTAGCCACCCTTTGCCTTGACGCCAGCTTTGCACACGCTTGGCATTCTCTCAACCAGCTTCATGAGTTAGTCACCTGGAATACATTTCAATTAACAGGTGTGCCTTGTTAATAGATCATTTATGGAATTTCTTTCCTTCTTAATACGTTTGAGCCAATCAGTTGTGTTGTGACAAGGTAGGGGTGATATACAGAAGATAGCCCTATTTGGTAATTGACCAAGTCCATATTATGGCAAGAACAGCTCAAATAAGCAAAGAGAAACGACAGTCCATCATTACTTTAAGACATGAAGGTCAGTCAATCCAGAAAATGTCAAGAACTTTGAAAGTTTCTTCAAGTGCAGTTGCAAAAACCATCAAGCGCTATGATGAAACTGGCTCTCATGAGGAAAACACTACTAAAGGACACCAAAAAGAAGAACAGACTTGCTTGGGCCAATAAACATGAGCAATGGACATTATACTGGTGGAAATCTGTCCTTTGGTCTAAAGAGTCCAAATTTGATATTTTTGGTTCAACCGCCTTGTCTTTGTGAAACGCAGAGTAGGTGAACGGATGATCTCTGCATGTGTGGTTCCCACCTTGAAGCATGGAGGAGGAGGTGTGATGGTGTGTGGGTGCTTTGCTGGTGACCCTGTCAGTGATTTATTTAGAATTCAAGGCACACTTAACTAGCATGGCTACCACAGCATTCTGCAACAATACGTCACTGTATCTGGTTTGCGCTTAGAGGGACTATCATTTGTTTTTCAATGACAATGACCCAACACACCTCCAGGCTGTGTAAGGGCTATTTGACCAAGAAGGAGAGTGATGGAGTGCTGCATCAGATTACCTGGCCTCCACAATCACCCGACCTCAACCCAATTGAGATGGTTTGGGATGAGTTGGACCGCAGAGTGAAGGAAAAGCAGCCAACAAGTGCTCAGCATATGTGGGAACTCCTTCAAGACTGTTGGAAAATAATTCCAGGTGAAGCTGGTTGAGAGAATGTCAAGAGTGTGAAAAGCTGTCATCAAGGCAAGGGATGTTTAACACTTTTTTGGTTACTACATAATTCCATATGTGTCATTTCATATTTTGATGTCTTCACTATTATTCTACAATATAGAAAATAGTAAAATAAAGAAAAACCCTTGAATGAGTAGGTGTGTCCAAACCTTTGACTGGTAATGTATATATATATATATATTTCTATCTCTGAAGACCATCCAGTCCCACCCTTCAGCTCCCCTCAACCCCTCCCAACTATCTCTGAAGACCATCCAGTCCCATCCTTCAGCTCCCCTCAACCCCTCCCATCTATCTCTGAAGACCATCCAGTCCCACCCTTCAGCTCCCCTCAACCCCTCCCATCTATCTCTGAAGACCATCCAGTCCCATCCTTCACCTCCCCTCAACATCTCCCATCTATCTCCTAACACCATCCAGTCCCATCCTTCAGCTCCCCTCAACCCCTCCCATCTATCACTGAACACAATCCAGTCCCATCCTTCAGCTCCCCTCAACCCCTCCCATCTATCTCTGAAGACCATCCAGTCCCATCCTTCAGCTCCCCTCAACCCCTCCCATCTATCGCTGAAAACCACCAAATTTTGATTTCTAATTGTCATATAGATTTCAATTGTGCTGTAATATTTCACAAAAGTTCAGAATCTTTCGTTTCTCATAGTTTCTACTAAATAATACTAAAAATATTATGATATTATTGATTAATTGACTATGGCTTTTCAAGACACCCAGCAGTGCTTTCAGAGTATTTCCAGGTAAATGTTACAATTCTTCAGCCATTCCTGGACCTGAGACCCATATACATACAATTTTATTGGTTGCAAGAATTTTGTATAATCATTTACATTTAGAATCCGGCATTGTTTTGTGTATCAGTTCATAAACCACGTGCATGGAATTGGCTCATCGGCTCATCGAAAATCTCTTCCCAAATATTTTGCAACCTACAGTATAGTGGTTAGAGCGTTGGACTAGTAACCGAAAAGGTTGCAAGAATGAATCCCCGAACTGACAAGGTAAAAATCTATCGTTCTTCCCTTGAACAAGGCACTGTTCCTAGGCCGTCATTGAAAATAAGAATTTGTTCTTAAAACTTCTTGTCAATAGGGGGGCGCTGTTTTCACTTTGGAAAAAATCGTGCCCAAATGAAACGGCCTCGTACTCTTTTCTAGATCATACAATATGCATATTATTATTACTATTGGATAGAAAACACTCAAGTTTCTAAAACTGTTTGAATTATATCTGTGAGTAAAACAGAACTCATTTTGCAGCAAACTTCCATACAGGAAGTGAAAAATCTGAAAACGACGCTCTGTTTCAGGGCCTGCCTATTCAACTGGCTTTTATTTATCGATATGCATGCACTTCATACGCCTTCCACTAGATGTCAACAGGCAGTGGAACGTGGAATGGGGTGTCTAGCTTGATCTGAGGCCGAACAAGAGCTTTTGGAGTGACAGGTCCGGAATTTTCTTTGTCTTCGAAGGCGCGCGGTGGAGCTTGACATTGTCTTCTGAAAAGCGTTCGGTTTACACGGCGAATATCTCCGGCTCTGATTTTATTTGATACATATGATAATAACATCATAAAGTAGGTTTTTTCAACCGAGTTTTATCAGTTTATTCAACGTTTATTGGGACTTTTGGAGTTTTCCGTTCTTTGCGTCAAGAGAGGATGGGAATGTTAGCAACCTTGGCTAGCATTGTGGCGCGAATTCGACAGAAGAAATGGACATTCTAAAATCAAACAACGATTTATTCTGGACCAAGGACTCCTTGTACAACATTCTGATGGAAGCTCAGCAAAAGTAAGAAAACATTTATGATGTTATTTCGTATTTCTGTGTAAAATGTTGACTCCTATTCTCCGCCGTTTTGGTGAGCGCTGTCTCACAATAACGCAAGCTGTATGTTATGGTAAAGTTATTTTTTTTAAATCTAACACAGCGGTTGCATTAAGAACCAGTGTATCTTTCATTTGCCATACAACAAGTATTTTTATGTAAAGTTTATGATGAGTTCTTTGGTCAGATTAGGTGAGTGTCCAAAATATCTCCGGAGATTCTGGTGAATCGATGCTACGTATTCACAATGTATAATCAGGATTTGTAGCTCTAAATATGCACATTTTCGAACAAAACATAATTGTATTGTATAACATGATGTTATAAGACTGTCATCTGATGAATTTGTTCAAGGTTAGTGTAACGTCCTGACCAGAGTTCTTATGTGTTGTGCTTGTTTTAGTGTTGGTCAGGACGTGAGCTGGGTGGGCATTCTATGTTGTGTGTCTAGTTTGTCTGTTTTCTGTGTCAGTGTTTTGTGCCACACGGGACTGTGACGGTTAGTTTGTTTGTTATTTTGTATAGTGTCTTGTTTTCGTGTTATTAAATCATGGAAAATTACCACGCTGCACATTGGTCCTCCGATCCTTCTCGCCTCTCCTCGTCCGAGGAGGAGGAAGAGTTAGACTGCCGTTACAGAACCACCCACCAAACTCGGACCAAGCAGCGTGGCTATGGGCAGCAGCAGCAGCAGCGGCCTACTACACAGGACTCCTGGACATGGGAGGAAATTATGAACGGTAAAGGACCCTGGGCTAAGGTTGGAAAGGATCGCCTCCCATGGGAACAGCTGGAGGCAGCTAGGAGAGCAGAGGCAACCGGAGAGAGAAACCGGCGTTATGAAGGTACGCGGCTAGCACGGAAACCCGAGAAGAAATCCCAAAAATGTCTTGGGGGGGGCTAAAGAGTAGTGTGGCGAAGGCAGGTAGGAAACCTGCGCCCACTTCCCATGCTTACCGTGGAGAGCGGGAGTACGGGCAGACACCGTGTTATGCGGAAGAGCGCACGGTGTCTCCTGTACGTGTGCATAGCCCGGTGCGGGTTATTCCACCTCCCCGCACTGGCCGGGCTAGATTGAGCATTGAGCCAAGTGCCATGAAGCCGGCTCAACATATCTGGCCTCCAGTACGTCTCCTCGGGCCGGTGTACATGGCACCAGCCTTACGCATGGTGTCCCCGGTTCGCCAACACAGCCCAGTGTGGGTTATTCCACCTCCCCGCACTGGACGGGCTACGGGGAGCATTCAACCAGATAAGGTTGGGCAGGCTCGGTGCTCAAGGGAGCCAGTACACCTGCACGGTCCGGTATATCCAGCGCCACCTTCCCGCCCCAGCCCAGTACCACCAGTGCCTACACCACGCACGAGGCTTCCAGTGCGTCTCCAGAGCCCTGTACGCACTGTTCCTTCTCCCCGCACTCGCCCTGAGGTGCGTGCCCTCAGCCCGGTACCACCAGTTCCGGCACCACGCACCAGGCCTACTGTGCGCCTCAGCAGGTCAGAGTCGGTCGTCTGCCCAGCGCCGTCTGAGCCATCCGTCTGCCCAGCGCCGTCTGAGCCATCCGTCTGCCCAGCGCCGTCTGAGCCATCCGTCTGCCCAGCGCCATCTGAGCCATCCGTCTGCCCAGCGCCATCTGAGCCGCCCGTCTGTCCCGAGCCGTCAGAGCCGCCAGCCAGTCAGGAGCTGCCAGAGCCGCCAGCCAGTCAGGAGCTGCTAGAGCCGCCAGCCAGTCAGGAGCTGCCAGGCCGCCAGCCAGTCAGGAGCTGCCAGAGCCACCAGCCAGTCAGGAGCTGCCAGAGCCGCCTGCCAGTCATGAGCTGCCCTCCAGTCATGAGCTGCCCGCCAGTCATGAGCTGCCCGCCAGTCATGAGCTGCCCTCCAGTCATGAGCTGCCCTCCAGTCATTTGCTGCCCTCCAATCATGAGCTGCCCTCCAGTCATGAGCTGCCCTCCAGTCATGAGCTGCCACTCAGTCCGGAGCTGCCACTCAGTCCGGAGCTGCCACTCAGTCCGGAGCTGCCACTCAGTCCGGAGCTGCCATTCAGTCCGGAGCTGCCATTCAGTCCGGAGCTGCCATTCAGTCCGGAGCTGCCATTAGTCCGGAGCTGTCCCTCTGTCCTGAGCTACCTCTCTGTCCTGAGCTACCTCTCTGTCCTGAGCTACCTCTCTGTCCTGAGCTACCTCTCTGTCCTGAGCTACCTCTTTGTCTTGAGCTACCTCTCTGTCCTGAGCTACCTCTCTGTCCTGAGCTGTCTCCTCTATCTAGGGGGGACCTTTGTGAAGGTTCCTAGACCAGGGTCGGGGGCGAGGGTCGCCACTCAAAGGACGCTAAGGAGGGGGACAAAGACAATGGTGGAGTGGTGTCCTCGTCCTGCGCCGGAGCCGCCACCGCGTACAGATGCCCACCCAGACCCTCCTCTTGAGTTTTAGGGGTGCGTTCGGAGTCCGCACTTCAGGAGGGGGGTACTGTAACGTCCTGACCAGAGTTCTTATGTGTTGTGCTTGTTTTAGTGTTGGTCAGGACGTGAGCTGGGTGGGCATTCTATGTTGTGTGTCTAGTTTGTCTGTTTCTGTGTTCAGCCCAATATGGTTCTCAATCAGAGGCAGCTGTCAATCGTTGTCCCTGATTGAGAATCATATATAGGTGGCTTGTTTTGTGTTGGGGATTGTGGGTGGTTGTTTCCTGTCTCTGTGTTTTCTCTGCACCAGATAGGGCTGTTTCGGTTTGCCACGTTTGTTATTTTGTAATTGTTGTAAGTGTTCACAGTATTTCATCTTGTTAATTAAACATGTTGAACACGAGCTACGCTGCGTCTTGGTCCGATCCCTGTTACACTCTCTCTTCTCGTGAAGAGAGGGAAGGCTGCCGTTACAGTTAGTGATTAATTTTTTCTCTATTTTGTCGGTTTTGTGCAAGGTATTTTTGCGGGGAGTAAATTGCGTTGTGTGTTTGGCTACTGTAGTGAGCTAATAGAAATATATATTGTGTTTTCGCTGTAAATCTTTCATTTGCTGTACACCATGTATTTTTCATAAATGTTTTATGATGAGTATTTATGTATTTCACGTTGCTCTCTGTAATTATTCTGGCTGCTTTGGTGCTATTTGTGATTTTGGCTGCAATGTAAAACTATGATTTATACCTCAAATATGCACATTTTCGAACAAAACATAAATGTATTGTATAACATGTTATAAGATTGTCATCTGATGAAATTGTTTCTTGGTTAGTGACTAATTTTATCTCTATTTTGTCGGTTTTGTGAAAGCTACCTATGCGGTGGAAACATGGTGAAAATATGCGGTTGTGTGTTTGGCTATTGTGGTTAGCTAATAGAAATACATATTGTGTTTTCGCTGTAAAACATTTAAAAAATCGGAAATGATGGTTGGATTCACAAGATGTTTATCTTTCATTTTCTGTATTGGACTTGTGATTTCATGAAAATTATATTATATGATATCCCTTTCCCGTTAGGCTAGGCTATGCTAGTCAGCTTTTTTGATGAGGAGGATCCCGGATCCGGGATGGGTATTAAGTAAAGGCTGACTTGCCTCGTTAAATAAAAAAATATGGCACAGCTGTCAATTTGTTGGTCCTTAAATGAAACAGGTATACTTTTTTATTTATCACAATTTTCTTTAACCAATTTTGGTCTTTAATGTATGGCCGACAGACAAGTTCTTTACCTTCTGCCCCTTCCAATTGCCTCCTCCATTGTTGTGGTAGTGCTTCAATCAGTTGGTTGTAATTTTGGATAGAGCAGAATTTTTTGTTAGCTGCATTTGTGACATAACTCCACCAGTTGTATTTATGATATCATTAACAAAGTTTATACCATTTAAAAAATATCTTTCCTAAAATAACGGACTACTTTACCAATAATTTTTTTTTAGCTGACATACTCTAATTGAGTGACTGTCAGTGACTGACATAGCAGAAAAACTGATGATGCACAAACAACATTTCGAGATTCCAACTGAGTTCTCCCCCAAAAACAAAAAACTCCACTGCGGCCCATTGATGTGGACGGTGGCGTGCTCTCTCTGCTGTCTCCTGTAGTTCACGATCAGTACCTTTGTTATGCTGACGTTGAGGGAGACGTTATCGAGGTGGAATAGGGCAGTGTGCAGTGCAATGGCGAATGCTTCGTCCGTGGATCTGTTGTGGCGATATGTGAATTATAGTGTGTCTATGGTGTCTGGGAAGGTGGAGGTGAAATTATCCTTAACAAGCCTCTCAAAGCACTTCATGATGACAGAAGGGACGATCGTCATTTAGTTCAGTTAACTTTGCTTTCTTGGGTACAGGAACAATGGTGAATATCTTGAAGAAAGTGGGGACAGCAGTCTGTGATATGTCGAGATTGAATATGTCCATAAACACTCCAAGCAGCTGGTCTGCACATGCTCTGAGGACGTGGCTTGGGATGCCGCCTGGGCCAGCAGCTTTGTGAGGGTTAACGTGCTTAAATTACTTACTCATGTTGGTCATGGTGAACGAGAGCACACAGTCCTCGTGAGTGTCTGGGTGCCCGAGTCGGCGGCTTGATGTTGAACACGTCCGGGAGTGAAGCGTCAGTGTCTGAGACGTGGCTGGCTTTTCCTTTATAATCCGTGATTGTCTAAGAGTCCCAGCAATTATACCAGGGAGGAGAGAGAAACACTGACATAAACCAAAACAGTATACAAAAGCTTGAAAAGTTGTTTTGGCCACATGATACCGCATGACTTGGATGAGGGGAGGCAGGATTTCTTTGTGTCAACACCAAAACATGATGAGACAGACAAGTGTAAACAAGAAATGATAGGAGAAATATACAGAGATCACAATATTAGTTTAATATTGAGCAGAACTGTACAGCAGTTAAAAGGTTTAGGTTCTATATTTTTAAACATCATCGGTTTCAAACCCAAAGTGAATGGACTCTAATGGCAAGCAATAGCTAATTTCATTGAATTTTTGTTTCTGTTTTAAGATTTCCAGAACTCCCTGAACAGTCCTGGTTAGACAGAGAGACAGACAGACAGACAGATGTGCTCTAGGAGAATAAAACAACTGTAGACAATTTGGCCCTTGAGAATTACAGCACTGAGACTGTAATGGTGGTAAAATGCATTATATAAGTGCTGCATCCAGGCCTTGTCTGTATTGTCCGTACTTGTCCATAACTCAGCATGGGACTGTCCGTCAGCTGTAAAATCATACACCTGCTGTAGTTTAGACCGGCGGTGCTCGAATAATGAATGAGGGATACACACCCAAATGGCCACTTCACAATCCACACAAACATGACCTAAAGGTAGTCTAAGGATGCCAAAACATCTCTAACCTTCCAAGCAGGTGTATCGGAGCTGTCTGGCAGCCATATTGGCTAAGAAACGTCCTAAGGGGACATTTTGAAAGTCTGAAAGTGAATGAACGTGACCATGGGGAGACCCTCTCTCTTTTTGTCTCAAGCTTGGTGGGAGAGTTGATGGCTTCCAATGAGAGGGAACCGTAGAAACAAAGTGGCTCGCCAGTCAGAGTTTAAATTCACGCTCTGCCCGCGTGACGTAGAGGAAAAAGGGGGAATCTGCTTCTCAGATGGAGGAGCAGCTGAAAACAAAAAGCGGCCTAACACACTGGAAACTCAAAACAGTCTCTGAGTCTGAATGGATCGCTAGAAACTCATTACGCTCTCGGAGTCTGGATGGATCACTGGAAACTCATTACGGTCTCGGAGTCTGGATGTATCAGCTCATCAAAGACTTGCTTCTCGCCAAACACATTTTTCAGAGAGGGGGAGTGAAGCCTCTCAGGTTTCGGTCGACCACCAGCCCCGTGCAACGCTGTTACAGAGAAGTGAGAGGAAAACAGAACGGTCATATGTGAGCAGGGGTCACAGGTTAACCCCCCTCCCCGTGGCCTGAATCAACAACTTCTATTGAAAGTATTTGAAAATAACTTCAATTAATTATTTTCAAAAACATAATTTAAAATGTTGCCTTTGAATAAAGCCTGCATGTGGTGTGGGATGAGACCATTGCGATGTGGCTGTGTGATGTGGCTGTGTGATGAGGCGGTGTGATGTGGCTGTGTGATGAGGCTGTGTGATGTGGCTGTGTGATGAGGCTGTGTGATGTGGCTGTGTGATGAGGCTGTGTGATGTGGCTGTGTGATGTGGCTGTGTGATGAGGCTGTGTGATGTGGCTGTGTGATGAGGCTGTGTGATGAGGCTGTGTGATGTGGCTGTGTGATGAGGCTGTGTGATGTGTCTGTGTGATGAGGCGGTGTGATGTGGCTGTGTGATGTGGCTGTGTGATGAGGCTGTGTGATGTGGCGGTGTGATGTGGCTGTGTGATGAGGCTGTGTGATGTGGCTGTGTGATGAGGCTGTGTGATGTGGCTGTGTGATGAGGCTGTGTGATGTGGCTGTGTGATGAGGCTGTGTGATGTGGCTGTGTGATGTGGCTGTGTGATGAGGCTGTGTGATGTGGCTGTGTGATGAGGCTGTGTGATGTGGCTGTGTGATGTGGCTGTGTGATGAGGCTGTGTGATGTGGCTGTGTGATGTGGCTGTGTGATGAGGCGGTGTGATGTGGCTGTGTGATGAGGCTGTGTGATGTGGCTGTGTGATGTGGCTGTGTGATGAGGCTGTGTGATGAGGCGGTGTGATGTGGCTGTGTGATGAGGCTGTGTGATGTGGCTGTGTGATGTGGCTGTGTGATGACGCCGTGTGATGAGGCTGTGTGATGTGGCTGTGTGATGACGCCGTGTGATGAGGCTGTGTGATGAGGCTGTGTGATGAGGCTGTGTGATGTGGCTGTGTGATGAGACCATTGTGATGTGGCTGTGTGATATGGCTGTGTGATGACGCCGTGTGATGAGGCTGTGTGATGTGGCTGTGTGATGACGCCGTGTGATGAGGCTGTGTGATGAGGCTGTGTGATGAGGCTGTGTGATGTGGCTGTGTGATGAGACCATTGTGATGTGGCTGTGTGATATGGCTGTGTGATGAGGCTGTGTGATGAGGCTGTGTGATGAGACCATTGTGATGTGGCTGTGTGATATGGCTGTGTGATGAGGCTGTGTGATGTGGCTGTGTGATGAGGCTGTGTGATGTGGCTGTGTGATGTGGCTGTGTGATGAGGCTGTGTGATGAGGCTGTGTGATGTGGCTGTGTGATGAGGCTGTGTGATGAGGCTGTGTGATGAGGCTGTGTGATGAGGCTGTGTGATGAGGCTGTGTGATGAGGCTGTGTGATGTGGCTGTGTGATGAGGCTGTGTGATGAGACCATTGTGATGAGGCTGTGTGATGAGCAAAGGGTTTGTCCATCCTCCATCCTTAATTCCAGACAGTAGTAATGTCTTAATAGCACAGCTGCCTGTTCAGAAATACTTGTTACGTTTTTCAAACGGGGGACCAAGAATTCTCTACTTCTTTTTGTTGTTATTGCAAAGAATGGCTCCAACGATTTTGTGAGAGAGAAATGAGAAATACAAAAAAAAAAAAAAAAAAACATTATGAACATTGAAAAGCTTTTCTCTAGTAAAGCTCCGTAATCCAGTTCCGTATTGTGTTGTGGCCTGGAGAATCAAAAGGGCTTGAAATACTATAGGCCAATGAATGGTGCAACCTTGATTTCTCCCACTGGCGTTAATTCAGACCAAATGTTGTAGCCATGTCTGTTAGAGCCGTTCTGTGACACAAAAGGTAGATTTGAAGTAGTTTCTCATTCTGTGTTGCTCCTTAGTTTAACACTCTCTAGCACTGAACCACGTTACATGCTGAATATTACTTGGAAATTGAGTTTTACCAGGAAATTGAGTTTGATCTGTGTGTGTGAGTGTGTGGTGTGTTATCGTGGACAGAAGTGTGTGTGTGTGTGTGGTTGGTGTTATAGTGGACAGAAGTGTGTGTGTGTGTGTGGTTGGTGTTATCGTGGACAGAAGTGTGTGTGTGTGTGTGGTTGGTGTTATAGTGGACAGAAGTGTGTGTGTGTGTGTGTGGTTGGTGTTATAGTGGACAGAAGTGTGTGTGTGTGTGTGTGTGGTTGGTGTTATAGTGGACAGAAGTGTGTGTGTGTGTGTGTGTGGTTGGTGTTATCGTGGACAGAAGTGTGTGTGTGTGTGTGGTTGGTGTTATAGTGGACAGAAGTGTGTGTGTGTGTGTGGTTGGTGTTATAGTGGACAGAAGTGTGTGTGTGTGTGTGTGGTTGGTGTTATCGTGGACAGAAGTGTGTGTGTGTGTGTGTGGTTGGTGTTATAGTGGACAGAAGTGTGTGTGTGTGTGTGGTTGGTGTTATAGTGGACAGAAGTGTGTGTGTGTGTGTGGTTGGTGTTATAGTGGACAGAAGTGTGTGTGTGTGGTTGATCATCTCTGATGGTGCAAACAGGTTATAGTAGTGTTTGGTTATAGCAGGGTAAGGGTAGCCTACTAAGGGGATGTTATTTCAAATGAAATGAAATGGAAAACAATTGTTACAGGAAAATAAGATACATGTTGCTAAATATGAGTGTCACCTGGTTGTCTCATCTCTCGTTCCATGTTGGTCGTATAGCCTACAGGGAGGTCAACTCATCTCTCGTTCCATGTTGGTCGTATAGCCTACAGGGAGGTCACCTCATCTCTCATTCCATGTTGGTCGTATAGCCTACAGGGAGGTCAACTCATCTCTCATTCCATGTTGGTCGTATAGCCTACAGGGAGGTCACCTCATCTCTCGTTCCATGTTGGTCGTATAGTCTACAGGGAGGTCAACTCGTCTCTCGTTCCATGTTGGTCGTATAGTCTACAGGGAGATAACTCATCTCTCGTTCCATGTTGGTCGTATAGCCTACAGGGAGGTCAACTCATCTCTCGTTCCATGTTGGTCGTATAGCCTACAGGGAGGTCAACTCATCTCTCATTCCATGTTGGTCGTATAGCCTACAGGGAGGTCAACTCATCTCTCGTTCCATGTTGGTCGTATAGCCTACAGGGAGGTCATCTCATCTCTCGTTCCATGTTGGTCGTATATCCTACAGGGAGGTCAACTCATCTCTCATTCCATGTTGGTCGTATAGTCTACAGGGAGGTCAACTCATCTCTTGTTCCATGTTGGTCGTATAACCTACAGGGAGGTCATCTCATCTCTCGTTCCATGTTGGTCGTATAACCTACAGGGAGGTCAACTCATCTCTCGTTCCATGTTGGTCGTATAGCCTACAGGGAGGTCATCTCATCTCTCGTTCCATGTTGGTCGTATAGTCTACAGGGAGTTCAACTCATCTCTCGTTCCATGTTGGTCGTATAACCTACAGGGAGGTCACCTCACCTCTCGTTCCATGTTGGTCGTATATCCTACAGGGAGGTCACCTCACCTCTCGTTCCATGTTGGTCGTATAGCCTACAGGGAGGTCAACTCGTCTCTCGTTCCATGTTGGTCATATAGTCTACAGGGAGGTCACCTCATCTCTCGTTCCATGTTGGTCGTATAGCCTACAGGGAGGTCACCTCATCTCTCATTCCATGTTGGTCGTATAGCCTACAGGGAGGTCAACTCATCTCTCGTTCCATGTTGGTCGTATAGCCTACAGGGAGGTCACCTCATCTCTCCTTCCATGTTGGTCGTATAGCCTACAGGGAGGTCAACTCATCTCTCATTCCATGTTGGTCGTATAGCCTACAGGGAGGTCACCTCATCTCTCGTTCCATGTTGGTCGTATAGCCTACAGGGAGGTCAACTCATCTCTCGTTCCATGTTGGTCGTATAGCCTAAAGGGAGGTCAACTCATCTCTTGTTCCATGTTGGTCGTATAGTCTACAGGGAGGTCAACTCATCTCTCGTTCCATGTTGGTCGTATAGTCTACAGGGAGGTCAACTCCCATTCCATGTTGGTCGTATAGCCTACAGGGAGGTCAACTCATCTCTCGTTCCGTGTTGGTCGTATAGCCTACAGGGAGGTCACCTCTCATTCCATGTTGGCCGTATAGCCTACAGGGAGGACAACTCATATTTCGTTCCATGTTGGTCATATAGCCTACAGGGAGGTCACCTCACCTCTCGTTCCATGTTGGTCGTATAGCCTACAGGGAGGACATCTCATCTCTCGTCCCATGTTGGTCTTATAGCCTACAGGGAGGTCATCTCATCTCTCGTTCCATGTTGGTCTTATAACCTACAGGGAGGTCATCTCATCTCTCGTTCCATGTTGGTCGTATAGCCTACAGGGAGGTCAACTCATCTCTCGTTCCATGTTGGTCGTATAGCCTACAGGGAGGTCATCTCATCACTCGTTTCATGTTGGTCGTATAGTCTACAGGGAGGTCAACTCATCTCTCGTTCCATGTTGGTCGTATAGCCTACAGGGAGGTCACCTCATCTCTCGTTCCATGTTGGTCGTATAGCCTACAGGGAGGTCACCTCATCTCTCATTCCATGTTGGTCGTATAGCCTACAGGGAGGTCACCTCATCTCTCATTCCATGTTGGTCGTATAGCCTACAGGGAGGTCAACTCATCTCTCATTCCATGTTGGTCGTATAGCCTACAGGGAGGTCATCTCATCTCTCGTTCCATGTTGGTCGTATAGTCTACAGGGAGGTCAACTCATCTCTCGTTCCATGTTGGTCGTATAGCCTACAGGGAGGTCACCTCATCTCTCGTTCCATGTTGGTCGTATAGCCTACAGGGAGGACACCTCATCTCTCATTCCATGTTGGTCGTATAGCCTACAGGGAGGTCAACTCATCTCTCATTCCATGTTGGTCGTATAGCCTACAGGGAGGTCACCTCATCTCTCGTTCCATGTTGGTCATATAGCCTACAGGGAGGTCAACTCATCTCTCGTTCCATGTTGGTCGTATAGCCTACAGGGAGGTCAACTCATCTCTCGTTCCATGTTGGTCGTATAGCCTACAGGGAGGTCAACTCATCTCTTGTTCCATGTTGGTCGTATAGTCTACAGGGAGGTCAACTCATCTCTCGTTCCATGTTGGTCGTATATCCTACAGGGAGGTCAACTCATCTCTTGTTCCATGTTGGTCGTATAGTCTACAGGGAGGTCAACTCATCTCTCGTTCCATGTTGGTCGTATAGCCTACAGGGAGGTCAACTCATCTCTCGTTCCATGTTGGTCGTATAGCCTACAGGGAGGTCAACTCATCTCTCGTTCCATGTTGGTCGTATAACCTACAGGGAGGTCAACTCATCTCTCGTTCCATGTTGGTCGTATAGTCTACAGGGAGGTCAACTCATCTCTCGTTCCGTGTTGGTCGTATAGCCTACAGGGAGGTCACCTCTCATTCCATGTTGGTCGTATAGCCTACAGGGAGGACAACTCATATTTCGTTCCATGTTGGTCATATAGCCTACATGGAGGTCACCTCACCTCTCGTTCCATGTTGGTCGTATAGCCTACAGGGAGGACATCTCATCTCTCGTCCCATGTTGGTCTTATAGCCTACAGGGAGGTCATCTCATCTCTCGTTCCATGTTGGTCTTATAACCTACAGGGAGGTCATCTCATCTCTCGTTCCATGTTGGTCGTATAGCCTACAGGGAGGTCAACTCATCTCTCGTTCAATGTTGGTCGTATAGCCTACAGGGAGGTCATCTCATCACTCGTTCCATGTTGGTCGTATAGCCTACAGGGAGGTCATCTCATCTCTCGTTCCATGTTGGTCGTATAGCCTACAGGGAGGTCAACTCATCTCTCATTCCATGTTGGTCGTATAGTCTACACGGAGGTCAACTCATCTCTCGTTCCATGTTGGTCGTATAGCCTACAGGGAGGTCAACTCATCTCTCGTTCCATGTTGGTCGTATAGCCTACAGGGAGGTCATCTCATCTCTCGTTCCATGTTGGTCGTATATCCTACAGGGAGGTCAACTCATCTCTCGTTCCATGTTGGTCGTATATCCTACAGGGAGGTCAACTCATCTCTCGTTCCATGTTGGTCGTATAGTCTACACGGAGGTCAACTCATCTCTCGTTCCATGTTGGTCGTATAGCCTACAGGGAGGTCAACTCATCTCTCGTTCCATGTTGGTCGTATAGCCTACAGGGAGGTCATCTCATCTCTCGTTCCATGTTGGTCGTATATCCTACAGGGAGGTCAACTCATCTCTCGTTCCATGTTGGTCGTATAGCCTACAGGGAGGTCAACTCATCTCTAGTTCCATGTTGGTCGTATAGCCTACAGGGAGGTCATCTCATCTCTCGTTCCATGTTGGTCGTATAGCCTACAGGGAGGTCAACTCATCTCTCGTTCCATGTTGGTCGTATAACCTACAGGGAGGTCAACTCATCTCTCGTTCCATGTTGGTCGTATAGTCTACAGGGAGGTCAACTCATCTCTCGTTCCATGTTGGTCGTATAGCCTACAGGGAGGTCAACTCACCTCTCGTTCCATGTTGGTCGTATAGCCTACAGGGAGGTCAACTCATCTCTCGTTCCATGTTGGTTGTATAGCCTACAGGGAGGTCATCTCATCTCTCGTTCCATGTTGGTCGTATAGCCTACACGGAGGTCAACTCATCTCTCGTTCCATGTTGGTCGTATAGCCTACAGGGAGGTCAACTCATCTCTCGTTCCATGTTGGTCGTATAGCCTACAGGGAGGTCATCTCATCTCTCGTTCCATGTTGGTCGTATATCCTACAGGGAGGTCAACTCATCTCTCGTTCCATGTTGGTCGTATAGCCTACAGGGAGGTCAACTCATCTCTCGTTCCATGTTGGTCGTATAGCCTACAGGGAGGTCATCTCATCTCTCGTTCCATGTTGGTCGTATAGCCTACAGGGAGGTCAACTCATCTCTCGTTCCATGTTGGTCGTATAACCTACAGGGAGGTCAACTCATCTCTCGTTCCATGTTGGTCGTATAGTCTACAGGGAGGTCAACTCATCTCTCGTTCCATTTTGGTCGTATAGCCTACAGGGAGGTCAACTCACCTCTCGTTCCATGTTGGTCGTATAGCCTACAGGGAGGTCAACTCATCTCTCGTTCCATGTTGGTCGTATAACCTACAGGGAGGTCACCTCACATTCCATGTTGGTCGTATATCCTCAGGGAGGTGACCTCTCATTCCATGTTGGTCGTATAGCCTACAGGGAGGTCACCTCACATTCCATGTTGGTCGTATAACCTACAGGGAGGTCACCTCACATTCCATGTTGGTCGTATAACCTACAGGGAGGTCACCTCTCATTCCATGTTGGTCGTATAGCCTACAGGGAGGTCAACTCACCTCTTGTTCCATGCATTGAGGGCTTTTACGCACTAGGAAAATAATAAAAGGAGTTTGCTCAAATAACATACAATAGCCTCCTTACAGTATATAAAAAAGGGATGTTTTCACACTTGGTCTTTTAATAAAGCTTTTGTGATTAAGATTAAATAAGCATCTAAAATAAGCTTGCCCCTTTAAAAAAAAATTGAACTAAGAACAGATATAGCCCTTGGATCACTCCAAACTTGACTGCCCTTGACCCGCCCGCTCGACTAGCATCACTACTCTGGACGGTTCGGACTTAGAATATGTGGACATTTAGAAAATAGCATCCAACACTCTACTCAGCAAATTGGATGTAGTCTATCACAGTGCCATCCGTTTTATCACCAAAGCCCCATATACCACCCACCACTGCGACCTGTATGCTCTCATTGGCTGGTCCTCGCTTCATATTTGTCGCCAAACCCACTGGCTCCAGGTCATCTACAAGTCTTTGCTAGGTAAAAGCTCCACCTTATCTCAGCTCACTGGTCACCACAGCAACACCCACCCGTAGCACGCGCTCCAGCAGGTATATTTCACTGGTCATCCCCAAAGCCAACACCTCCTTTGGCCGCCTTTCCTTCTAGTTCTCTACTTGGTCTTAAATAGCCCCACCTGCGCTGCCTGAAACTGGCTCCCCTCCCACATCAGGGCAAGCCAGCTCACATAAGGCAGAACAGTGGCGACTTTAACAGGTTGAAATTGCAAACGAGTGTGGGTTTGACAATTGCTCTGGCTCAACGCCAGACGAAAATAGGGCCCTGTGTGTGTGTGTGTGTGTGTGTGTGTGAGTGTGTGCGTGTGCGTGTGCGTGTGCGCGCGTGTGCGCGTGTGCGCGTGTGCGCGTGTGTGCGTGCGTGCGTGCGTGCGTGCGTCTGAGTTTGAGTGTGCGTGTCCTAGTCTGTGTGTGCATGTAGTGATGCAACAAAAGCTATTAAAATCCCTGTGGGTACTGGAAGTCCCCACAAGGATAGTAAAACAAGGGACAATCTGGATGCCTGGGAGAAAAGGTGGCTTCCGTTTTAATACAGTCTCATAGTCCTTTCCCCATACCTATGCTAATGCCCAAGTCATCATCTGTCACGTCAGACTTGAACAAAAAAACATACATATCTTTACGGGAAGGACACAAATGGAAAGCTGTCAGGACCGAGAAAGGAGCGCTATCTTCTTTCCTCTTCTTCATTACGTGATATAGGCTTTCAATTGTGCATCTGTTGAGACAGACAGAGAAAGAGCGAGAGAGATATAGAGAGTGACATGCAGAGAGAGAGAGAGAGAGATGTAGAGAGTGACATGCAGAGAGAGAGAGAGAGATGTAGAGAGTGACATGCAGAGAGAGAGAGAGAGATATAGAGAGTGACATGCAGAGAGAGAGAGAGAGAGAGAGAGAGTGACATGCAGAGAGAGAGAGAGATATAGAGAGTGACATGCAGAGAGAGAGAGAGAGAGAATGAGAGAGTGACATGCAGAGAGAGAGAGAGATATAGAGTGTGACATGCAGAGAGAGAGAGATAAAGAGTGTGACATGCAGAGAGAGAGAGAGAGAGATATAGAGAGTGACATGCAGAGAGAGAGAGAGAGAGAGATATAGAGAGTGACATGCAGAGAGAGAGAGAGAGAGATGTAGAGAGTGACATGCAGAGAGAGAGAGATGTAGAGAGGGACATGCAGAGAGAGAGAGAGAGATATAGAGAGTGACATGCAGAGAGAGAGAGAGATATAGAGAGTGACATGCAGAGAGAGAGAGAGAGAGAGAGAGAGATATAGAGAGTGACATGCAGAGAGAGAGAGAGAGAGATATAGAGAGTGACATGCAGAGAGAGAGAGAGATATAGAGAGTGACATGCAGAGAGAGAGAGAGAGATGTAGAGAGTGACATGCAGAGAGAGAGATATATAGAGTGTGACATGCAGAGAGAGAGAGATATAGAGAGTGACATGCAGAGAGAGAGAGAGAGAGATATAGAGAGAGAGATATAGAGAGTGACATGCAGAGAGAGAGAGACAGAGATGTAGAGAGTGACATGCAGAGAGAGAGAAACAGAGATGTAGAGAGTGACATGCAGAGAGAGAGATATAGAGTGTGACATGCAGAGAGAGAGATATAGAGAGTGACATGCAGAGAGAGAGAGAGAGAGATATAGAGAGTGACATGCAGAGAGAGAGAGAGAGAGATATAGAGAGTGACATGCAGAGAGAGAGAGAGACAGAGATGTAGAGAGTGACACGCTGAGAAAGCGAGAGCTACATTGACGTGCCCAGTGAGAGAAAGAGAGAGAGAAAGCGAGATGAGAGATATAGACAGAAAGAGAGAGAGAGAAAGGGAGATGAAATATATAGATAGAAAGATGCATGGAATGGAATTAACCTGTATTCTTCCTGACAACCTGTGCCGTAGGACATGTGCATAACAGGGCATTTTCCCAGGTAATTAAAAGTGTGGTTTTCACTACGACAGCCTCATGGGTTAGCGTGGGCTCAGGCAGTGTGTATCAAGCAGACTGCTCATATTTGGTAAGGCATCGCAGCGTGAGAGCTGGGGAGACTGTTTGAGGCAGAGGATGAGAGTGAAAGAGCATTGAAAATAGAGAAAGAAATACAGGGATGAGAGAGAAAGGCAGGGAAAGAGGGGGAAGGGTAGACACAGAAATATATATATATATATATATATATATAGAGAGAGAGAGATAAAGGTAAAGAGATTATGTAAGACTGGGAGGGAGAGAGAGAAAGGGAGATGGAATGAGAGGCAAAGAGAGGAAGGCAGTGAGAGAAATAGAGGGAGGGTCACAGGAGGATAACCAGAATGTAGTTGTGTACAGACAAACTAACTCCCCTCACAGTAGTACATCTGACAGGTTAGAATATAAGCGTTACCCTCGAGATTCTGCTGAAGAATAGACAATAAGCCGGTAACGGTGACTAACCCCATTCCGTACAAATTTGCGCAAACGAGGCTTGTAATGAAAATGAATTGCACCGTTGACATCAAAATCTGATTGACATGGTAACGGACCAATAGTATTGGATGAAAGTTGGAAAAAAACGGACCCCTCCGACGCTGTACGTTAAATTGTGACGTGTCATGACGTAACGTACAGCACCCATAATGCAACTCATTCTGAGTCGTACAGCCTCTCTCCACCAGGGGTAGCGCTTCTCTCACCGTTTAAAAACAAGAAAGGGGTAAGGGGGAGGTTACCTAGTCATTTTTTGCGTCATCACTGCAAGCCATCATGACTCTCAAAAGCCGCTGTTAACTTCTGAAGATCACTTTAGCGGAGCACTAAAAGCCGTCTCAAATTCGACACAAACCTTCATATAGTTTATTATTATTATGTAATGACACATTATATAAACTCTTTATAGTTGTTTATGTACATCTTAGAGGTGATAAGTTGAACAGATCGGGTGAAAAAAAGCCGTTTACCCACACGACATCTCTCTCACGCAATAGGTTTTGCTTCCCCAACCGCCATTTTTTTGTTGTGCTTTACAATGGTATTGATGTTACAGTTGACCTGGAAGTATTACGTTTTTTTGGCCGCTAAAATAAGGTCAATGGAAAGGACCAGCGCGATGTACAAAAGTGAGTTAGTTGACGTTAGACTTTCTGAGTGACTAGCTGACTGTAGAGCATTGGCTCACACACTTAAACTAATTCTAATACCTCCGTGCCCCAATAAACTACAATGGTATCTGTACTGTGTGCCTATGTGTGCATGTAACTACTATGTCAATGCAAAGCTATTTTGCACGTATTCAAAAAAATATATTGTTTTTTGTAAAATGTGACGTATTATAAAATGTTTTATTGTGAAAATGACTCAGTAATGCACTTTTTTTTAATTTTTAAGACAAGACACACATCATACCTACATAAGATACTATACATGAGATGACTGCCTACACCACTGCTTATACATCAGGCCCCTGCAATCTGTAAAACAGAGAATTATACTATAGAGGGCTTGCAGTCGCATCACAAATCATGTTGGAAGACCAGAGAGTCAGTCCGGTGGAAATCCTCCAATCGTACACATGGCTGGCTGCGTTTTGCTACCACCGGAAGCTTCTGGAAGATTGCTCACTATTTTATTTTTCTATGGACCCAAAAAACGGAGGCAGTGGGAGAACCTATTCAAGTAAGTAAATATATTTTGAAAATTATAGCTACAGGAACTTTGTGTGCAGGCTAACTCAAATTTGCTGCTAACGTAATGTTTGCTAGCTAGCCAACTTTACATACTGTATAGCTAGTCAAGTGAATTAAGTATGACCAGCTAGCTAACTTCATATTAGCTAGTTAGATAGCTATCTTGATGTATTTATCATTGTAACTCGAAATGCATTTGTGTCTAGGTAGCTAGCTAGCTAACAGCCATGGAAGAGGGTGAAATGATTAGCTAGTAGTTCCAGGTGTCAGAAAAGGGATATTAGGCTATTCTGGATAGGGCAGGTCCCATTCTAGGAGGACATTGTGAAAATATTCTAAGTTCCAGTCAATAGCGAGAAAAACTATGAGGACAGAGAGATATAGCAACACAATATTCAGAGATTTGAGTATAATAAAGCCAGTTTTCTGTTCTCAGGTACAGAGAGCTGTGAAACCCTGTCCGCAGATGACGAGGTCCCATTTAATGTCTCGAGAGAATAAGGGCATGTCCTTGTATACCATGGATTATACAGTATGTGTAGCTATGTGAAGCAAAAATAATCTGTTTAAAAGTCACACACAATGTCTAAACCTATTACAACCCTGCTGAGTGTGCAGGCTTCTGTTCCAGTCCAATACTAACACATGAATCAATGTATCAAACCTCTAATGAGTTGATAATTAAGTGTGCTGTTACTGGACTGGAACAGAAGTCTGCTCCCCCCTGCAGATCAGGGATAAATGGGAGTGAGTTTGGCCATCTCTGGTATTCACTTTTTTTTGTTACACTGAAATTATGTTTCAGTAATAATAGCATAGGCAAGGTGCAGTAGATGGTATAAAATACAGTATATACATGTGATATGAGTAATGTAAGATATGAACATTATTAAAGTGGCATTATTTAGAGTGCACTGTATAAAATGACAAGTGATCCATTTATTAAAGTGGTCAGTAATTGGGTCTCAATGTAGGCAGCAGCCTCTCTGAGTTAGTGATTGCTTGTTTAGCAGTCTGATGGCCTTGAGATAGAAGCTGTTTTTCAGTCTCTCTGTCCTAGCGTTGATGCACCTGTACTGACATCGCCTTCTGGATGATAGCGGGGTGAACAGGCAGTGGCTCGGGTGGTTGTTGTCCTTGATTATCTGTTTGGCCTTCCTGTGACATCGGGTGCTGTAGGTGTCATGGAGGGCAGGTAGTTTGCCCCTCGGTGATGCATTGTACAGACCGCACCACCCTCTGGAGAGCCTTGCGGTTGAGGGTGATACAGCCTGACAGGATGCTCTGGATGGTGCATCTGTAAAAATTTGTCAGGATTTTGGATGACTAGCCAAATTTCTTCAGCCTCCTGAGGTTGAAGAGGCGCTGTTGTGCCTTCTTCAACACACTGTCTGCGTGAGTGGACCATTTCAGTTTGTCCGTGATGTGTACGCTGAGGAACATAAAACTTTCCACCTTCTCCAGTGCTGTCCCTTCGATGTGGATTGGGGGCTGCTCCCTCTGCTGTTTCCTGAAGTCCACGATCATCTCCTTTGTTTTGTTGACGTTGAGTGAGAGGTTGTTTTCTTGACACCACACTCCGAGTGCCCTCACCTCCTCCTTGTAGGCTGTCTCGCTGTTGTCGGTAATCAAGCTCACTACTGTTTTGTTGTCTGCAAACTTGATGATTGAGTTGGAGGCATGCATGGCCACCCAGTCGTGGGTGAACAGGGAGTACAGGAGGGGCGGAGCACGCACCCTTGTGGGGCCCCAGTGTTGAGGGTCAGCGATGTGGAGATGTTCTTTCCTACCTTCACCACCTGGGGGGCGGCCCTTAAAAGTCCAGGACCCAGTTGCACAGGGTGGGGTTGAGGCATGATGATGAGCTTGGAGGGTACTATGGTGTTGAATGCTGAGCTGTAGACAATGAACAGCATTCTTACATAGTTATTCCTTTTGTCCAGATGGGATAGGGCAGTGTGCAGTGTGATGGCAATTGCGTCGTCTGTGGACCAGTTGGGGCAGTATGCAAACTGATGTGGGTCTAGGGTGGCCAGTAAGGTGGAGGTGATATGATCCTTGACTAGTCTTTCA
Source organism: Salvelinus namaycush (assembly GCF_016432855.1). Classification (NCBI taxonomy): domain Eukaryota; kingdom Metazoa; phylum Chordata; class Actinopteri; order Salmoniformes; family Salmonidae; genus Salvelinus; species Salvelinus namaycush. The sequence goes on from NC_052315.1 coordinate 11,152,730, forward strand.
AAGCAATACATGATGACAGAAGCGAGTGCTACAGGGCAGTAGTCATTTAGTTCAGTTATCTTTGCCTTTTTTGGTACAGGAACAATGGTAGCCATCTTGAAGCATGTGGGGACAACAGACTGGGATAGGGAGCGATTGAATATGTCCGCAAACACATCAGCCAGCTGATCTGTGCATGCTTTGAGGAGGCGGCTTGGGATGCCATCTGGGCCAGCAGCCTTGCGAGGGTTAACACATTTAAATATTTTTCTCACGTCAGCCGCGGAGAAGGAGAGGGGGGGCGCAGTCTTATCCTCAAAGCGGGAAAGAAGGTGTTTTTGTGGTACGTGATTTCCTGTAGACCCTGCCACATACGTCTCGTGTCTGAGCCGTTGAGATGCGACTCCACCTTGTCCCTGTACTGGCATTTCGCTTGTTTGATTGCTTTGTGGACGGAATATTCAGACATATTCCCAGACCTCTTTCCATGGTTAAATGCGATAGATTGCGCTTTCAGTTTTGCGCGAATGCCGCCATCCATCCACAGTTTCTGGTTAGGGGGGTAGGTTTTAATAGTCACAGTGGGTACAACATCTCCAATGCACTTCTTTATGAACTCACTCCCCGAGTCAGCATATAGGTCGATGTTGTTCTCTGAGGCTGACCGGAACATATTCCAGTAATCGTGATCAAAAACAATCTTGATGCGTGGCTTCAGATTGGTCGGACCAGCGTTGGATGTTTCACGTCACTGGTGCATCCTGTTTGAGTTTCTGCCTATAATACGGAAGGAGCAAGATGACGTCGTGGTCGGATTTGCAGAAGGGTGGGGGGCTTTGTATGCATTGCGGAAGTTAGAGTATGCCAATGGTGGGTGTAGCTGGTGCATGGAAGTCAGGCGCAGGAGAGCAGAGATGAGTGTACAAAGCACTTTATTTCGGCAACCATAATACAGAACCGCGTCACAAAACAAATGCCCAAAGAACAAGTGAGGTAGCACAAAGTACAAAACCCAAGTACAAAGTACCGGCTGCCACAAAGCACGGGCATAAAACAAAACCTGGCGTAAACCAGCCAATCGTGACAAATAAACCATACCCCACACCAGACATGGAGGGAACAGAGGGCTAAATACACATAGTAATGATGATGAGATGTAAACCAGGTGTGCAGGAAAACAAGACAAAACAAATGGAAAATGAAAGGTGGATTGGCGATGGCTAGAAGACCGATGACGTCGACCGCCGAACGCCGCCCGAACAAGAAGAGGAACCGACTTCGGCGGAAGTCGTGACAGAGTAGCAGTGGTCGAGGGTATTACGCAAGAGCGTAGTGCAATCAATATGCTGGAAGAATTTAGGTGGACTTGTTCTCAAATTTGCTTTGTTAAAATCCCCAGCTACAATAAATGCAGCCTCAGGATGTATAGTTTCCAGTTTGCATATAGTTCAGGGAAGTTCCTTGATGGCCGTCTTGGTGTCAGCTTGAGGGGGAATGTACACAAATGTGACTATAACTGCAGAGAATTCTCTTGGTAGGTAAAATGGCCGGCACTTCATTGTAAGGAATTCTAGATCGGGATAGCAGAAGGACTTGAGTTCCTGTATTTTGTTATGATTACACCATGATTCATTAATCATGAAGCATACGCCCTTCTTTTTCCCGGCGGGGGTGTCGGCGCGATGCATGGAGAAGCCCGGTGGCTGAACCGATTCTGACAACATGTCCCTAGAGAGCCACGTTTCCGTGAAACAGAAAATGTTACAATCTCTGATGTTTCTCCGGAAGGCAACCCTTGCTCAAATTTCGTCTACCTTGTTGTCAAGAGACTGAACATTGGCTAGTAGTATATTCTGGAGCAGTGTGTGATGTGCACGTCTATGGAGCCTGACCTTTTTGTTCAGTCATAAGCTCACAATTAGTTTAATTTGATTGTCACTCTTTTTTTTTCAGGATATCAGCCATGCGAACCCATTTTGCTGCTGATAATGGAATGTAATGCCAATGCAGCCATAGGCCTACAGTATGATGGCATTTGCCTTTATAGGCATTTGCAATGCACCCCTTGACATTGTGCATCTGAAGCAGAGAATAGCTAAACACACATAGTTTACATATATATTCTCAATTTAAAAACCATACCAGTAGACAATGTATAATGAGGCTAATCAATTAGACAGGACTTAGACATAGTGTTCAGTTATATGTTCTCAATTTATAAACCATACCAGTAGACAATGTATAATGAGGCTAATCAATTAGACAGGATTTTGTACATACCTTGTTCTGACATTGAATTGTTCAGTGCAAATCCAACCTTTGTATTCTAGGTGTTGAAATGTCTGGAAGCAGGAGATGATGAGAGCTTAAAACATACAAATACTACTACTACTACCACCAAGTTCAATGCCAGATACTTTTCTCCCAGAGAGTCTGAGTGGGACATGGAGGTGCCACTGTGATAATGAAGTAGGTTGGCCTAAGACTACCACAACAATTACATTGTCTATGCTAAACATTGGTCGTTGTTATCCCCTGGTTAGCATAACAATATAGCAACTCAACTAAACCTGGTTAGCATAACAACATAAGAGCTAAACTAAACATGGTTAGCATAACAACCAAACTAAACCTGGTTAGCATAACAGCATAACAACCAAACTAAACCTGGTTAGCATAACAGCATAACAACCAAACTAAACCTGGTTAGCATAACAGCATAACAACCTAACTAAACCTGGTTAGCATAACAGCATAACAACCAAACTAAACCTGGTTAGCATAACAGCAGAACAACCAAACTAAACCTGGTTAGCATAACAGCATAACAACCAAACTAAACCTGGTTAGCATAACAGCATAACAACCAAACTAAACCTGGTTAGCATAACAGCATAACAACCAAACTAAACCTGGTTAGCATAACAGCATAACAACCAAACTAAACCTGGTTAGCATAACAGCAGAACAACCAAACTAAACCTGGTTAGCATAACAGCATAACAACCAAACTAAACCTGGTTAGCATAACAGCATAACAACCAAACTAAACCTGGTTAGCATAACAGCATAACAACCAAACTAAACCTGGTTAGCATAACAGCATAACAACCAAACTAAACCTGGTTAGCATAACAGCATAACAACCAAACTAAACCTGGTTAGCATAACAGCATATCAACCAAACTAAACCTGGTTAGCATAACAGCATAACAACCAAACTAAACCTGGTTAGCATAACAGCATATCAACCAAACTAAACCTGGTTAGCATAAAAGCATAACAACCAAACTAAACCTGGTTAGCATAACAGCATAACAACCAAACTAAACCTGGTTAGTGTAACAGTATAACTTTAGTACGTCCCCTCGCCCCGACCTCGGGCGCGAACCAGGGACCCTCTGCACACATCAACAACGGTCACCCACGAAGCATCGTTACCCATCGCTCCACAAAAGCCGCGGCCCTTGCAGAGCAAGGGGCAACATTACTTCTAGGTTTCAGAGCAAGTGACGTAACTGATTGAAACGCTAGTAGCGCGTACCCGCTAACTAGCTAGCCATTTCACATCCGTTACACTCACCCCCCTTTCAACCTCCTCCTTTTCCGCAGCAACCAGTGATCCGGGTCAACAGCATCAATGTAACAGTATAACTTTAGTACGTCCCCTCGCCCCGACCTCGGGCGCGAACCAGGGACCCTCTGCACACATCAACAACGGTCGCCCACGAAGCATCGTTACCCATCGCTCCACAAAGGCCGCGGCCCTTGCAGAGCAAGGGGCAACATTACTTCTAGGTTTCAGAGCAAGTGACGTAACTGATTGAAACGCTAGTAGCGCGTACCCGCTAACTAGCTAGCCATTTCACATCCGTTACACTAGCATAAAAGCTAAACTAAACTCAAAATCAATCAGACTTACCAGTGGGTTCTGGTCTTGAAGGGCAAAAAGGTTTAATCACTTTTCTGACAGCTCTCCTTGGTGTTTCATGATTGCATGTAATCTGTAAACAAAATGTAATACTTATGTGGTCTTTCCTACCTTGTTAGAGCAGCCAAATACTGCACAGAAATTGACTGTGGTGTTGAATAAACTAGTTTTAGGCGCTGTTATCATGCAGCTTGGGGTAGGCGCTCAGCTGTTGTTATCAAAATAATTGATGTGGTGGTCTTTCGACATGGCTGCCAGGAGGCATCTTATGTCAAAGGGCAACCCTCTATAGACTTGCCTCTCAGAGTCATTGAGACTATTAAGAGTGCAAGAGCCCCTTCTATGTGTATATTGTGGAAGGCTATGCCCAGTATAATCCATAGGGGGTGTGCATTATCCATGCCAATATCCTGCCCAGTAAAGGAGGCCTCTGGTGACAACACTGAACAGGCACCCAGACAGGTCATATAATGTCGGGAAGGCTTTGATCTCATTTACTACCTTATAGCAATCTCACGCACCACATTAAGCCTTTATAACGTTGATGCTGGGAGGAAGTACGTTACCGTTGACAATGGACTTTCATTATGCACATACTGGCAATGAGCGAAGCCTGAGGTCTCATGAAGTTTGCTTTAGTTCCAGGTATACACACACACAAAAAATGAGGGTTCCTTATGGGTTCCTCGGTAAGGGTGGTGGTTATATGTAGAACCAATGGTTATCTGCAACTCAAAACAGAGTTATTTCCTCCTTTATTGGTAATTCATATGTAGGGGTGGCGGCTCATTCAAATATTTTGGGGGCAATAAGTTTGTTCACAGCTTTTAGTTGTGAAACACTGAGTTAGTGTCATTCCAGTTTATCTAATATGTTGTGTTATGCAATGTCATTCTATGTCATTTCAGCAAGTCATGAGAAACACGATCTAAGATTGTTATGAAATCGTTCCTGTAGTTAGAACTTTAATTTAATTTAAGAGAAATTAAGCTAATTGATTGCAACTAAATTGGTCATTTTCATTTATAGGATTGAGAAGATATTATATACATGTATTACCCAACGTCCGATTTGGACCAAAATTCGTCCTACCAATGAGCAGGACATGAGGAATCAAAATACACAATCAAAAGGCCCCCACGGACCCCACACACGCCACGTTTAAATAAATATGAACTATTTGGTTTTAATATCAACACCTCTTGAAGAGCATAGTCAGAACTACAAATTTGAATCTGGGTCTGAACCTCACCTCGCCCTGTGCAACTCGGTCCTGGACATCCTGACAGGCCGTCCCCAGGTGGTGTTGGTAGGCAACAACACCACTTCGCTGATCCTCAAAACAAGGGCCCCAGAAGGGTGCATGCTCAGCCCCCTCCTGCTCTCCCTGTTTACCCATGACTGCGTGGCCACGTATGCCTCGAACACAATCATGAAGTACACAACAATAGTAAGCCTGATTACAAACAACGAGCATGGCAGTCTTCACCTCTTGTTGCCATGCTTTGAAGGATATCTTAACCAATGAGGTGATGATTCTGTATTCAAATCAAATTAAATATAATTTGTCACATGCTTCGTAAACAACAGGTGTATACTAACAGTGAAATGCTTACGGGCCCTTCCCAACAATGCAGAGATAGAAGAAAAACTAGAGAAATTATAGAAAAGTAAAACAGGAAACGGTGGCGGAAACATTATGTAAAACTACTTTTAAGATCAGCGCAAAAAAAAAACCACACAAAATAGCAGAATTGGTCAGGAGCAGCTATCCGTTAAAGCGCCATTCTACGACACAGAACGAACATAGCTTTCACATTAAACCTCAGAGAAACGTCTCAATTTCCTCGATTGGAAATGCAAGACGCCTCATGAAACGGGCTGTTTTGAGTGCTCTGTTCGAAATAACGTTTTACTTGTCTGAAATAAAGACATGTAAATTATCCTATATAATTACTATAGTGGGTTACAATTGGGATCTGGTGTACTATAACTAGAACACGCTGTACGCTGTAATACGCACCCACTCACAAAGCCCCCTTTGTTCCAATGGCCCTGGGTGTGGGGGGGTTCACGCACCCTCATGCTTCCTCCTCCTCTGTTTATTAAGCACTCCGATTCCTATTTCAAATTGGCCCTTGTTATTAATCCCAATCACCCGGAACCCAAGCAACCACAGCTCACCATGAAACACATGCGACGACCCCCCCGTCCCTGCACACTGATTCTAATAAATTAATTACATCCCAGGTGATTTCACTTTAATATGGAGGAATAAGGGAGAGGGGGGGGGGGGGGGGAAACTGCACCCCACAGGCAATACCAAATAGACTATAGTTAGTTTCTCCAGGGAGAGCAGAGCTTTCTAACTGCGTCTATGCTGTCCAAGATAAAACATATTCATTTTCCCTCTTTTCTTGTTTTTCTTTCTCACAAACATTTTCTCTCTGCTTTTACTCGACAGTCTGCTACCCACAACATCCTGGTAAAAACTCTATCTGGAATGAGCCCACAACATCCTGGTAAAAACTCTATCTGGAATGAGCCCACAACATCCTGGTAAAAACTCTATCTGGAATGAGCCCACAACATCCTGGTAAAAACTCTATCTGGAATGAGCCCACAACATCCTGGTAAAAACTCTATCTGGAATGAGCCCACAACATCCTGGTAAAAACTCTATCTGGAATGAGCCCACAACATCCTGGTAAAAACTCTATCTGGAATGAGCCCACAACATTCTGGTAAAAACTCTATCTGGAATGAGCCCACAACATCCTGGTAAAAACTCTATCTGGAATGAGATCACAACATCCTGGTAAAAACTCTATCTGGAATGAGCCCACAACATCCTGGTAAAAACTCTATCTGGAATGAGCCCACAACATCCTGGTAAAAACTCTATCTGGAATGAGCCCACAACATCCTGGTAAAAACTCTATCTGGAATGAGCCCACAACATCCTGGTAAAAACTCTATCTGGAATGAGCCCACAACATCCTGGTAAAAACTCTATCTGGAATGAGCCCACAACATCCTGGTAAAAACTCTATCTGGAATGAGCCCACAACATCCTGGTAAAAACTCTATCTGGAATGAGATCACAATAAATGTATATCTTATCATAAGGATTTAAGATGTTGTTATTTAACTGCCGAAACGTCCTCATACAAACAATATTATTGTCTACTTCATAAATCAGCAATCTCAAAGATATCTCGATAGAATAATACAATTGTTTTCAGCAATGCTTTGGTACTGACTACAACATCTTGACAAATTTGATGGCATATCTCATTCATTTGAAGTTGATGGTTTATGGATATTACATGTTCATCCAGGGTTAAACACACAATATCTGAAACACTGCTTTCTGATAGGGCGGGGCATCTGCCACTCCTATTTCAGTAATCTGCTTGCTTATAAATGTTTGCCACAATTTCCCTATGAATCATTTTTAAATTATCAACAACCTTTCTCAGAACGCATCTTCCTCACTACAAGTTGTAATTTGTAGTTTGTGTGTACTTTTCTTTATCTTTCAGAGACATTTAAACGCATGTGCTTTGGGAATAAGCATACTGTTCTGCTGTCTAATGCAGCAAGTTCTAGCTGATCAATGCTCCAAGCAAAAGTCTTTAATATGGATTCTATACAAAGAGTTCACTTACATAATGGTCAAATATACATTTCTCCAGGAGGTGACCTTGGTAAGAAAAGCCAACATATGTAAAGCTTACTTTAAGGATTAATTCAACATGGAAAGCCTATGTTATTGATTCCTAGCTTGATATTCTATTGAATGAGCTATTCACAATATGACATCGTTTATTTGATCACACCTTCGCCTACGCCTCTCTTTGAAAGTGTAGGTTTCTCTAATTTTCCTGTTTGCTCTTTCAATAAATATAGAAGGTATGAAGGCCACTGCAGGCTGTCTTTTTTTTACAACAACAACCTTTGAAACAAGTTTGACGGAAGAACTGCTTCCCAGGGGTGTACAAAATATTATTTTAAACAACTTTGTCCATTGGATTAAACCTGAATGTTTGTAAAAAAAACCTTCTCTGGCATGTGTATGTTGTCTCCTTCTCTAATATAACAGCTGTTATTGTCCCTCTCTATGGATGCTGCGTACTTCATGTGTAGTGTCCATTTGACTTGACACAGGAATGTTTGATCTTTTTCCACTTCCTGTTTAAATGTCCTTCAGTAATATACACACATGGTTAGCCTACATTGATATACACACATGGTTAGCCTACATGTTCCAGTCCCTGTTTCTGGACGGTAGGTCGTCGCAGGTCTTTAATTCCTCTTTTTGACGTCTGGTTTGAGGCCTTAGTGGCTTGGTCTGGCTGTGCAGACGTGTCTAATGATGTTGGAGACTCCGTGTCCATCTTAGAAGGGAGTTGTTCTCCAAGCAGCACCTCTAAATATGCGATCTTAAGCATCATGGATGCACATCAAACCTCAAGCTGTGTTCTCTTAGTTTCAGGAGTCAGATAAACCTCCAGCTGTGTTCTCTTGGTTTCAGGAGTCAGATAAACCTCCAGCTGTGTTCTCTTGGTTTCAGGAGTCAGACAAACCTCCAGCTGTGTTCTCTTGGTTTCAGGAGTCAGATAAACCTCCAGCTGTGTTCTCTTGGTTTCAGGAGTCAGGTAAACCTCCAGCTGTGTTCTCTTGGTTTCAGGAGTCAGACAAACCTCAAGCTGTGTTCTCTTGGTTTCAGGAGTCAGATAAACCTCCAGCTGTGTTCTCTTGGTTTCAGGAGTCAGATAAACCTCCAGCTGTGTTCTCTTGGTTTCAGGAGTCAGATAAACCTCAAGCTGTGTTCTCTTGGTTTCAGGAGTCAGATAAACCTCAAGCTGTGTTCTCTTGGTTTCAGGAGTCAGACAAACCTCAAGCTGTGTTCTCTTGGTTTCAGGAGTCAGATAAACCTCAAGCTGTGTTCTCTTGGTTTCAGGAGTCAGATAAACCTCAAGCTGTGTTCTCTTGGTTTCAGGAGTCAGGTAAACCTCAAGCTGTGTTCTCTTGGTTTCAGGAGTCAGATAAACCTCAAGCTGTGTTCTCTTGGTTTCAGGAGTCAGATAAACCTCAAGCTGTGTTCTCTTGGATTCAGGAGTCAGATAAACCTCAAGCTGTGTTCTCTTGGTTTCAGGAGTCAGATAAACCTCAAGCTGTGTTCTCTTGGTTTCAGGAGTCAGATAAACCTCAAGCTGTGTTCTCTTGGTTCCAGGAGTCAGATAAACCTCAAGCTGTGTTCTCTTGGTTCCAGGAGTCAGATAAACCTCCAGCTGTGTTCTCTTGGTTTCAGGAGTCAGATAAACCTCAAGCTGTGTTCTCTTGGTTTCAGGAGTCAGATAAACCTCCAGCTGTGTTCTCTTGGTTCCAGGAGTCAGATAAACCTCAAGCTGTGTTCTCTTGGTTCCAGGAGTCAGATAAACCTCCAGCTGTGTTCTCTTGGTTTCAGGAGTCAGATAAACCTGAATGAAAAGCGACTGAAATCTTACTTCAGTATGAGTCCAACGTTAAAGTCATCGAAATCGTGACTGATAAAATGATACATTGAAATGGTTGTACACCCTTTCAGATATAACATAATGTAGAAACAAGTTTCCATACATATACAGTGAGTCAACTAGGGTGGGATCATGTGACATCATAGTTCTGGAACCGAGAGGAGATAATATCAGATGTTTTTTTTGGCAGACACCATAACAGTTCTGACTGTAAGCTTGATACCATTTGGGCAGCAGAGTGAAATCAGGTGGAGTGGAGAGGGCAATGAAGACATAAAGGTCCATGACTGATTGGTTGGTGTAAGATCACTTTCACCGTCTGAATTGGAGCTGAAAGGTAACACTCGTGAACCCACAAGTAAACAGCCTGCAGATAACTTGTGTGGGAGGCGGGGTGGGGGGCGGGGTGGGAGGCGGGGTGGGAGGCGGGGTGGAGCGGGCACAGAACCCAAACCTGGGGAACCCCAGTTCCTCCCTACATTGGAATCTAAACCCTGGAGACACATGAGAGAAAAACACTGAACGACTTGAGACAAGTAGGGGTCTGCTAAAAAGGAAGATATTTTAGAAGGTTACTAGGCGGTTTCCTGTCTCCTTTTCACACACACACAGCAACAGCCACAGCTTTTTAGTCAACACACGGTTTGAAAATGTACAGTGGGGCTTGTCACATATTTTTCACTTATAGTCTATGGAGAGAGCCCCTAGCGTGGGTAAGCCTCACTCCAAATATTCTTCAAGACACTAGCATGGGTAACCCTCTCTCCAACACTACTCCAAGACACTAGCATGGGTAACCCTCACTCCAACACTACTCCAAGACACTAGCGTGGGTAACCCTCTCTCCAACACTACTCCAAGACACTAGCATGGGTAAACCTCTCTCCAACACTACTCCAAGACACTAGTGTGGGTAACCCTCTCTCCAACACTACTCCAAGACACTAGCATGGGTAACCCTCTCTCTAACACTACTCCAAGACACTAGCGTGGGTAAGCCTATCTCCAACCCTATCGATGACACTCGTGCTCCACCCTGGACTCCCGGAGTGGGGAGTATCTTGGAGTGAGGAGTATCTTGGAGTGAGGAGTATCTTGGAGTGAGGAGTATCTTGGTGTGAGTTGTATCTTGAAAGTGAGGAGTATCTTGGAGTGAGGTGTATCTTGAAATTTGGAGTATCTTGAAGTGAAGAATATCTTGGAGTGAGTAGTATCTTGAAAGTGAGGAGTATCTTGGAGTGAGTAGTATCTTGAAAGTGAGGAGTATCTTGGAGTGAGGAGTATCTTGGAGTGAGGAGTATCTTGGAGTGAGGAGTATCTTGAAAGTGAGGAGTATCTTGGAGTGAGGAGTATCTTGGAGTGAGGAGTATCTTGGAGTGAGGAGTATCTTGGAGTGAGGAGTATCTTGGAAGTGAGGAGTATCTTGGAGTGAGGAGTATCTTGGAGTGAGGAGTATCTTGGAGTGAGGAGTATCTTGGAGTGAGGAATATCTTGGAGTGAGGAGTATCTTGGAGTGAGGAATATCTTGGAGTGAGGAATATCTTGGAGTGAGGAATATCTTGGAGTGAGGAATATCTTGGAGTGAGGAATATCTTGGAGTGAGGAATATCTTGGAGTGTGGAGTATCTTGGAGTGAGGAATATCTTGGAGTGAGGAATATCTTGGAGTGAGGAATATCTTGGAGTGAGGAATATCTTGGAGTGTGGAATATCTTGGAGTGAGGAATATCTTGGAGTGAGGAATATCTTGAAGTGTGGAGTATCTTGGAGTGAGGAATATCTTGGAGTGAGGAATATCTTGGAGTGAGGAATATCTTGGAGTGAGGAATATCTTGGAGTGTGGAATATCTTGGAGTGAGGAATATCTTGGAGTGAGGAATATCTTGGAGTGTGGAGTATCTTGGAGTGAGGAATATCTTGGAGTGAGGAATATCTTGGAGTGAGGAATATCTTGGAGTGAGGAATATCTTGGAGTGTGGAATATCTTGGAGTGAGGAATATCTTGGAGTGTGGAGTATCTTGGTGTGAGGAATATCTTGGAGTGTGGAGTATCTTGGTGTGAGGAATATCTTGGCGTGAGGAGTATCCCAGACTGGAGGACTGAGGAACAGAATGCTGCATCCCGACACACATTGATTTGCTCATTCATCACCCCTGGGCAACCTCTGACCTCTACCTTGTGGCTTTTACCGTCTGCTCTCTCGCACTGACGGCTTTTCACCCTCAGAGCCATAGAGCCTACTTTATATCTGGGATACATGTGAAAACTCAGCAGTGGTTCTTCTTCTGTTCTGCTGAATGTTCTACTGAATAAGAACACCGTTATCTGTCCCCACCATGTGACTGTCTGCTTTGCCTGTTATGCTTTCCAGTGGACTGGATTGAAGTGATAAAACAGGGCTGTGCACTGCTTTCATTTGCTGTGCAGGGTGTCATGTAAAAATCTTCCCAGTGTGAAATAGTTCCAAAATCGTTCTGATTGTATTTTGACGTCATGCTGTAAAACTTTTCAGATCGTGAAAATGTTCCCGGACAATAATTGAACGCGCGTGTCTTTGTGGATGGCTGAGCTCCTGTATATGTTTCCCTTACACCTCTTCACCCTTGATTTAGCTAGCTAACTAGCATAATTAGCTGTAAACTGGTCGAGATGGATTGTTCTCAGAGGTGTGCAGTTTAAACCTGTTTGCGTAGTTTGATAACTAACTAACATATATATGCATTGTCAATCGAAAAACGTAATGCCCAAGTCTTTGCAATCGCAGAATATCTCTCCTCACATTAACCCTCGACACATGAGTTCTGGGATTTATATGCTGACCTCACGCCTCAACAAGTTTACGATTGGTCAGAGTCAATACTCCTGGCCCCAATTGATTGGCAGATGTGTGAAGTAAGTGTGCGTGCCCACAGAACAGTTTTTCGAGGTTGAGGGAGGGTGTGAGAGAAACACCCGCATGAGCTCAGCAATCCACATAAAGAGATGAGCTCAGCCATCCACATAAAGAGATGAGCTCAGCCATCCACATAAAGAGATGAGCTCAGCCATCCACATAAAGAGATGAGCTCAGCCATCCACATAAAGAGATGAGCTCAGCCATCCACATAAAGAGATGAGCTCAGCCATCCACATATAGAGATGAGCTAGGCCATCCACATAAAGATGAGCTCAGCCATCCACATAAAGAGATGAGGTCAGCCATCCACATACAGAGATGAGCTCAGCCATCCACATAAAGAGATGAGCTCAGCCATCCACATAAAGAGATGAGCTCAGCCATCCACATAAAGAGATGAGCTCAGCCATCCACATATAGAGATGCGCTCAGCCATCCACATAAAGAGATGAGGTCAGCCATCCACATAAAGAGATGAGCTCAGCCATCCACATCAAGAGATGAGATCAGCCATGCACATAAAGAGATGAGCTCAGCCATCCACATATAGAGATGAGCTAGGCCATCCACATAAAGAGATGAGCTCAGTCATCCACATATAGAGATGAGCTCAGCCATCCACATAAAGAGATGAGCTCAGCCATCCACATATAGAGATAAGCTCAGCCATCCACATGAAGAGATGAGCTCAGCCATTCACATATAGAGATGAGCTCAGCCATCCACATAAAGAGATAAGCTCAGCCATCCACACAAAGAGATGAGCTCAGCCATCCACATAAAGAGATGAGCTCAGCTATCCACATAAAGAGATGAGCTCAGCCATCCACATATAGAGATGAGCTCAGCCATTCACATAAAGAGATGAGCTCAGCCATTCACATATAGAGATGAGCTCAGCCATCCACATGAAGAGATGAGCTCAGCCATCCACGTAAAGAGATGAGCTCAGCCATTCACATAAAGAGATGAGCTCAGCCATTCACATATAGAGATGAGCTCAGCCATCCACATGAAGAGATGAGCTCAGCCATCCACATATAGAGATGAGCTCAGCCATCCACATAAAGAGATGAGCTCAGCCATCCACATATAGAGATGAGCTCAGCCATCCACATAAAGAGATGAGCTCAGCCATCCACATAAAGAGATGAGCTCAGCCATCCACATATAGAGATGAGCTCAGCCATCCACATAAAGAGATGAGCTCAGCCATCCACATAAAGAGATGAGCTCAGCCATCCACATATAGAGATGAGCTCAGCCGTCCACATAAAGAGATGAGCTCAGCCATCCACATATATAGATGAGCTCAGCCATCCACATATAGAGATGAGCTCAGCCATCCACATAAAGAGATGAGCTCAGCCATCCACATATAGAGATGAGCTCAGCCATCCACATAAAGAGATGAGCTCAGCCATCCACGTAAAGAGACGAGCCCAGCCATCCACTTTAACTAGGCAAGTCAGTTAGAACATCTTCTTATTTACGATGACAGCATACCGGGGAACAGCAGGTAGCCTATGTGGATGGCTGAGCTCTTTATGCCTGCTTCAGCTTGTCAGCTCGGGGATTCAATCCAGCACCCTTTTGGTTACTGAGCTCAGCCATCCACATATAGAACCACTAGGCTACCTGCTGCCCCGAGCTCAGCCATCCACATAAAGAGATGTGCTGTCAATTACTGAACTGGGAACATTTTCAGGCAGGAAGAAAATGTAAAACATGATGTCACAATCAGAACACAATCAGAACAATCAGAACGATTGGGAACTATTTCACACAGGGACGATTTTTACATGACACACAGGAGCCATCAAACACAGAGGTCTAAACATCTGCCGGGGAGAGGGAAAGATTGCAGTGAATCCCGGCAATCTGCTCCGAGGGGCTGAAATGTAACCATCTGCCTTTGAATATTTAAAGTACTTATCCGTTCAGCAGAACAACTGCAGACGATGCATCTCTCTTTGTCTCCCTCTCTCAAACACATGAACACAGACGCACGTACACACATACATAAAAAGCCTATCTTCCTTTTTGTTTTATGTATGGGGTTTGAAGGAAATTCAGACTACAGTCCTGGGGGGCAGAAACATATAAATGATGTAACCATTCATGAGAAGACCTTATAATACACAGGTTTGTAAAGCTAATGTAGAGCCGTATTTATTATCCGAATTTCCATTCCCTCCGAGTTTCCATTCCCTGGCATGAAGCTTCCTCACAAAAGATAAGTGTAACAAATAAAATCTGTTTAAAATGTATTTATTTCACTTTAGTTAAAAACATTTCAGTTTCTGCCCTCAAGGCCTCGTTTGGAATGCATTCAAATAATATGAATATTCACCAACACAAGTTATGAGGACCACAATAACACAGGTATGAGGACCACAATAACACAGGTTTGAGGACTACAATAACACAGGTATGGGGACTACAATACACGAGTTATTGTATTAGACCTACAATACACACGGTTTGAGGACTACAATAACAGGGTATTAGAACCTACAATAACACAGGTTTGGTA
>NC_052315.1:11167693-11245193 GCF_016432855.1 Salvelinus namaycush
GCTCTGACCACACGTCTTGGCTCTGACTACAGTCTTGACAGCAGTGGAGAGGCATTGACCACACATCTTGGCTCTGACCGCATATCTTGGCTCTGACAGCAGTGGAGAGGCATTGACCACACATCTTGGCTCTGACCGCAGATCTTGGCTCTGTCAGCAGTGGAGAGCCATTGAGACGCACATCTTGGCTCTGACGCAGATCTTGGCTCTGTCAGCAGTGAGAGCCATTGAGACGCACGTCTTGGTCTGACCGCAGTGGAGAGCCATTGAGACGCACATCTTGGCTCTGACCGCAGATCTTGGCTCTGTCAGCAGTGGAGAAGCCATTGAGATGCACGTCTTGGCTCTGACCGCAGTGGAGAGCCATTGAGACGACATCTTGGCTCTCTCAGCGGAGGAGATCCATTGACCTTACGTCTTGGCTCTCTCAGCGGAGGAGATCCATTGACCTTACGTCTTGGCTCTCTCAGCGGAGGAGAGCCATTGACCTACGTCTTGGCTCTGTCAGCAGTGGAGAGCCATTGACCTTACTTATTACTCTCTCAGCGGAGGAGATCCATTGACCTTAAGTCTGTCTCTCTCAGCGGAGGAGATCCATTGACCTACGTCTGTCTCTCTCAGCGGAGGAGATCCATTGACCTTACGTCTTGTCTCTCTCAGCGGAGGAGATCCATTGACCTTACGTCTTGTCTCTCTCAGCGGAGGAGATCCATTGACCTTAGTCTTGGCTCTCTCAGGAGGAGACATGACCTTACGTCTGGGCTCTGTCAGCGGAGGAGAGCCATTGACCTTACGTCTTGGCTCTGTCAGCAGTGGAGAGGAATGACCTTACGTCTTGGCTCTCTCAGCGGAGGAGAGGCATTGACTTACGTCTTGGCTCTGTCAGCAGTGGAGAGGCATTGACCTTACGTCTTGGCTCTGTCAGCAGTGGAGAGGCATTGACCTTACGTTTGGCTCTGTCAGCAGTGGAGAGGCATTGACCTTACGTCTTGGCTCTCTCAGCGGAGGAGAGGTATTGACCTTACGTCTTGGCTCTCTCAGCGGAGGAGAAGCCATTGACCTTACGTCTTGGGCTCTGTCAGCAGTGGAGAGGCATTGACCTTATGTCTTGGCTCTGTCAGCAGTGGAGAGGCAGATGGTACTCAAGCCCCTTCCTTTTCTTTACCTCCTCTCCCTCTACTTTAAACCCATCTCTGCCAGCTCTGGGGCTGGGTTGTAGACTCAGTATTTGGTGTGTTGGACACACACACATACACACACATACACATACACACACTACACTCTCTCACAAGTGTATATAGGACCAGGTGGCTGTAATGTAATGGGTCAGGTCTGAGGCTGTGTGCTGGATGCACTACCTGAATGTATAACCTTATGCATTTTGCTGTCACCATACTCCCAGTTATTTCTCTTGTGACATCCATTACATACTCGATATTCTCTTGTCCTTGTCTTTCAGTGGGGTTGATAGGAATAATTGTCTTGATTAATTTACACATTAGTATTTCTGAGAAATGGACAACACAGTTTGCCTGACTAATGGGGGGATTTAGGATCAAATTCTAAGTTGAGATGCATGTTGTTTAAATACAGATTTGCGCTTCAGTTGAAGTTGTGTGTGTATTTCAAGATAGTATTCTGCCCTTAGAGCTTACTAGGTATTACATGGGGTGGCAGTATTTGGTGTGAGTATTGTTTTGCTTAGATTTTACTGTAGATGGTGGTCCCAGGGTGTTTCTCACTACAGCGAATGCCTGGATGTGGAAATGAGTCCTGTGTGTGTGGCGTGTTTCTAATCGCTGGAGCACATGCGCAGCAGGTCCCTATTACTGTCCTCACTTAGCATCCACATTCAGAAGAGACTCCAGCCAAACCCAAGTCACTAACACATCAGGTATGTCGCACCAAGAGCTTGGTCCAGGCAGCTGCTTTTCACTCGCTCCCATTTGCTCATGATGTCGGGAAAACGAATGCGAGGAATCTTCACCGCACTGCTGATGTGCGAGCTCACTTCCTGGCTGATGGCCCTGATAGAGCCTTCAGATTAATTGTTTCCTGCGTTTAAGTTCAAAGACGTTGGTTGTGGTTTATACCGTATATAAATATATACGTTGAGTATATAAATGAGAAATATTATTTATTTTGGGCATGCTTTCCATCTGCAGTTTAACAACCTGGAACACAAAGACATCTGACAACAATCAGAGAGGAAAAATGCATGAAAACAAATTCCCTTGTTTGGAGTAAAGCTTCTGGGTTTTGTCAAATGCTTCACTGGGTGTTATGTTCAGCAAGTGCTGATGCGACAGATAAAAACAGGGGAAAAGGTGCCCGGAAAGAAGTTTCCAAGACTGTTCAACTTAGCTATCAGGAAATTTTTGTGGGATACTTATTTCAAAGTTGGTTAAATTGGTCTATTTGGCTAAGCCTAATCCTGTCTAGGAAGCACTAAGGATACTCAGCTCAGGGACTGGATTATCACACAGAACACCGGCTCTGACGGTTCCTCTGGCTTCAGCGAGTTTCACTGAGCGGAGCACCGGCTACAGCGTTGGGTGGCAGGACGCAGGCCTGCCTGGGGGTACAGCCATGTTTCACAAAGAGGAAAAGCAAAACACATGTTGACATTCATGTTTTTTTTTCTCCAGCATTTTGAATCATGGTTAGCAAGAGGAAGTGACCTAATGCACACATTTGCTTAATTTATTGGATTTGTGGATAAATTGGAAAAAGGTGCACGAGCGTTCTCCCTTTTGCCGGTTTCAGTTTAGAACGGTTAGAAAGCACTGTCGTCGTATATTATGACTAAGCTTGGCTTGTATAATTTTTAATTAATCACAAGATATTTTTGTAATGAAAAAAATGTTGCAGCCTAATTACTTGATTTTGTACTTGTTTGATACACTGTGTTTAGTAAACTGTTTGTTAAAATTAAGTATCCATGACAAATAATAATATGGAAATTGTCATTGATGCTTTGTCATTTTCAATTGCAGAAATGAATGTATGGAGGACTTCTGACAGCAAAAAGCATTGTGTTGATGACATAATGATACTCGGAAAAAAGTAGAAGAGAGAATGAAGAAAAGTCCATCTTTATCATAGCATGTAAATGGATCCAAGGGTATGTTGTCAATCTTAACTTGTAAAAACTTCAATATCTAACTGTGAAGCGCTCTAATAACTGTAAAGCCCATCAGTGCAACACTGCCTCTACTGGCCAGTTTATAGAGTTGACTGGCTGCTTTCTACTGGCCAGTTTATAGAGTTGACTGGCTGCTTTCTACTGGCCAGTTTATAGAGTTGACTGGCTGCTTTCTGCTGGCCAGTTTATAGATTTGACTGGCGCTTTCTGCTGGGCAGTTTATAGAGTTGACTGGCTGCTTTCTTTCTGTAGCATTTTTTTAATATCCTCAAATGCTTTGAAAGTGTTTACTTCGTTCGAGTTTTTAATGGGAAATCATAGTTGCTCATATTGAAGAACAGCTCTTAATGGTAGACATTTTATTAATATATTTTTGCTTTTAATCAATATTGCATTATCTAACATTCCAATTTAACTGTAATTACCATCTGCATATAACATTTTAGAATGTAGTTTTAGCACATATATCATGCATACCATTTGATAACATGTCACATTTATTCACCTCGGTGACAATCGTCAGTAGCAACCATATAGCAACTTAATGTCGATGTGGTCGTATTCTTAATGTAATATCAACTTATCAACTACACGTAGAATCTTTTGATTTCTTTTGATTTTTTTATTTTCATGTATTGCTTGAGTTAATTATTGTGACACAGGCCTGAAAGACTTGTCTGTAAATATGTGCTGCAGACTAATGCGCCTTGTAATTTGCATTGTATGTGGTGATAGTGCAGACTGTAGAGGCTCTCTGGCCGCTGATAACCTGGTGTACAGTAAACGGCCCCGCTCGCCGGTGACACGGCTTCTATCCCCAATCTCTCTCACACAAACACGCACAGAAACACACACTAACCAATCCTGAACTTCCCACAGCTCTGGGTCTTTGCAAACCTTCATCCATACTAATGTAACAGCAAAATGACTTCATTGCCAACCAAGGTCAGCTATGTAAAAAAAATAATAGTGATTCCTTAATTGAGATGATATAAACAATTATTCTTCCTCTTGACTTTTAATATTAGAAAATGCACTGATGTCCAGAAAGTGTATTAAACTGGACTGATCCTTAAAAAGAGTAAAACAAAATTTAAAAATCTAATTTATGGTGAAAAGTAGTCGCAGAACAAGGTCTCTGAAAGCCAAATGTTTATTGAGATAACATGTTGCACATTAATATTTAGATTGTTGCCTCACTTTGTTGTGATTTCTTCATCCGACACTATACACTTTTATTTAATAAGATACTTTTTTAAAGAATTCAAATTTATAAGGTTGAATCAGATTCTCCGATTTCATACTATAGTGTTTGTATCTCAGCCATTCTGAGAAAGGTCGGGAACATTTTCTCATATTTTATTGGGGAACAAAGTGTGCTAGAAAGTTAAAAAAAAAAAAAAAAAAAAAAAAAAAAAGTGTTCACAAGAAGTGAAATTTAAGATGACCTCCCTCCAAACCCATCAGCGGGGGCCTTTGGTCTTCAGAGTACCTGTGATTTCTACTCCCCTCCCCAAAGCGCTTGCCATATCTGGCTGAATCAAATTCCATAGCCGCTATGCTACAATGGGAGAACTGTTTGATGGGCGCTCTGTCTCCTCCTCCCTCCCCTGGTCAGGTATTCCCCCTGATGAGGAACTTGAGCTTCAGAGAGCACTGCCCGGGCCTCACCCTTATGGGCTCCAGTCCTGCTCAAGCACTTAAAGGAAAATTCCACACAAAAACTATCTTTTGGTACTTGTGTCATTAGTCCATTGTGATATAGTCTCAAATGTTTTGCATGTAAGCAGTCACATTTTCAAGATATTGAACTTTCAAAATACAGAAATACAGCCAATATGAGCATTTTGCATCATATGATGATGCGTTTTGCATACCGGCTGTATTTCGTATTTTGAAAGTTATGTATCTTGAAACTTGATTGCTGACTTGCAAAACATTTTGGGACTTTGTCAGCAATGCACTAATGAAGAAATACCAGAAGAAGGAGTTGTTAAAGGAAACTAACAGAGAAAGTCATCTAATTTGATTTAGTGAATTGATTGTACTGCATGCAATGGAATATGGGTATTAATAAATGAGGTAGTCAAGTACAGGTTGTCATTTTAAACATATATAAATACAGAATATCTACTGCAGCCTAAACATACTCAAAATATATATTTTTTTAAGTTCAAAGTGCACCATTTGAAATACTTTGAAAAACTTTACACTCAAAGTAAGTAGTTTGGTCACTACTTATCCTCAATACAATTTTAAAAGGCGTGAAATGTCTTCTGGACGACATTGCTACACACAGCCTTGAATTCCTCCACATAATGTCCAGACTTTGTCTAGATAAAAAAAAAAATATATTAGCAGTGTCAAGTAAGGCAGTCAGTAAAAGTGACCACCCTGTGTCCATTTTTGTGTGGGGGGGGGGGCTTTAGTGGATGCTTTGCTAAAAGATAGACATTTGCCGGGAAGGGGAGGGAGTCGAAAAAAACGTTGCATGATAGTCTTTAAGCAGTTCCATCTGTCCGGCAGAAATGTCAGCCTAATAGCCTGTAGCGCTTCAGCCCACTGCCCTCACTCCCTTTCTCTACCTGACTCTGTCCTATTAAATCTCTCCACTCCTCCCCAAAAAAAGAGAGCAGAAAGTCAGGAAAATAGAAGAACTTGTGCAGACCTAAGTCAACGGGCTAGTGGTGATGATGATAATGATGAGAACAAGCCCTAATTAAAGAGGGAGAAAAAACGACCCCAGGCACTCAGTGATGTGGAAAAAAGGCTCATCATTTGGTGTTTTTTCTAAAGACGGCGCGCTCTCTGAGCAGTTGACTGCCGCTCACCTTGCCACGGGGTCTGCTTGAGATTGGTTCATTATCAAGGTTTTTTTTTTTTTTTTTTTACCCATGATTCCATATGGTATGGAGCAGGCTACATGTTTCCCAACATGCCAGTGCGAATGTTTTCTCAATTAGGCGTCTTATCTCCGGTGAGTGCGCTAGCATCAGATGAAGCTTGCTGACAGTGTAATGGCAGGCAAAACCACGGAAGGCTCCATCAAATGGCAGCTCTGCTACGACATCTCAGCCAGGACTTGGTGGATGGTAAGTTGGCAGCAACCAAAGCTGTTTTTTTCTTCTTCCTCCCTTCTTTTCCCCCTTTTTTTCCTTAAAAAAACTCTTTCCCCACCTCTTCTTTAGAGCCTTTAAAAAAAAAAGTAAGATGTTTTTTGTGTCTTTTCTTGAAACTCCATTTTTCAACTTCACATTGAGTGGATTTTTAATGACTGTATTGTTTGTTTTTGTGTCCTGTCAATGTCACAGTCTTCTCTCTGTAGGAGCCTTGAGACTCATGTCCCTTTTGTTTTTTTCTTGTCGTCTCAATTCAGGATGTCAGATCTGAAATATTGTCCTGCAAACGATGTACTTATGTGTTCTTTTACAGTGTCCTGTTTTATAGAACATTAGTTTGGCTTCAGGAAAATTAATACCCATTTGTAGAGGAAATATTCTCACTTTTTCACAAACAACAATTAATCTGCTGACATTCACTCCAACTTTTCTGCAGTGCACAGAGCAGTCAGTCCTTGCCATAAGTAAACCAATATATTTTCCAGCGTCCGCTTGTCTCATCTAATCGAGGAAGGTTCAGTGACGGCGTTAAAAAAAGAATCAAAAAGTCTCAGACCGTTTCTGTCAGACCTCTGGTTTACACTGAGGCAGCAATTTTTTTTTTTTGCGTGGTGCTCTGGCTGCTTTCAGCCAAGCCGAGTGTGCGGAGCATCGCACTCCACTCCTGAGCTCTGACGCCGCGCCAGCAATTAAAGCACACAGAAGGGGAAAAAAGCCCCCATGAGCCGGACCCAGTGCCGGGGCAGATTAACTTGCTTGTTGTGGTCATAGAGGCCAGACAACCTTTGACATCCTTGTTGCTCCAGCAGCGATGGGGAGAGGTTAAGCTAGACGGAGAAAACAAGACAAGTGGAGTTTGTAGACTGCTGAGAGACGAAGAGGGGCAGGGGGATTCACAATAGTCTATTGTGGCTAGCAGATACAAATTAGTTCAGTCGGCTGGATAAAAGGGCTTTGAAACTCCCAGCGCCCTATGTTCATTAGGGGATGACTCGTTAGCCGTGGCATCATTATATTACTATTATCTTAATTATTGCCAGCGTTATTGTTTTAATAATTTTTTGTAAGGGGAGTGTGATGGTGAGTACTGGTCCTTTTCTCCACGGCAGGTTCCTTGCCAGCTTGAATAAAAGAAGATAGTTGTATTCCCAGGAGACAATGGCTGTATTATTCCTCTGTAAGAAGACCATGAACTTCAGAATTCCAATCCGTTGGCCCCTGTCTCTCTCTCACTCTCTCACCCCCTTCTCCCCTCACCCAGGCCACCTTGGCCACAGTGGCAGGCAGCAGGCAGTGCTTCATGCCTGTGTGTAGGGAATTGATGAGGGGCTGAAGGAGAGAAACGGTAACTTTACTCTGCCTGTCCTTGTCCTTATGAGTAACAGAGAAAATGTTTTTAGACCTTTGCTACAGAGGGGACCTGTTACAGAGGGGAACGATATGGCTGGTGGTGGTACAGTGGTGGTTTTGTATTTGGATGGAGGGGGGGGGGGGTAGTGATGTGTGGGCATTCCTCACTGTCTGTTGCCCTCTCTCTCTCTCTCTCTGGGACCATGGGGCTGAAGACTGGGTGTGTGGAAATGTTGTCCAGTTTATGGACTGAGTTGACTTGATTTTTTTTAGCAATCTTTTGATGCTTTTTAAACTTTTATCCTCCTAAAAGAGCATGTAGCTTTCAGTTGGTCTCTTGTACATGTTCTTTCATAAAAAAAAAAAAAGTTGCCTCATGAGATACGTTAGTTAGTTGTATATGTATTTCTGAATGAAATGTGTATCCCAGCCTTGCACTGTGGATTGTCAAGGGGATTTTGTGAATTGTACTTATACACTGTAATAACTCCGTATTGTGTGTAAAGCGGTGGAAGTACTGAAGAGCTTTTAAATTCATTTAGTTATCATAGTCAATAGACATTTGTCAATATATAAGCTGGTGCTGAATCTGTCTTCTGTACAATAAATAATTGGATGTTTTGACGTTGTAATTCTATAAAACACAATGTACTTTCAGTGCTGCTTATTAAGTGAATGTTTAATGATATGTGATGTTGCAATTAATTCTTTATTTGCTCTGATTGGAATTTAATTTCTACGTTTCTATCAGAAAAGGTTTATACACAACAACGTTTGAAATGTTCTGTTTTTTTAGTAACCTACTTGGCAAAATCATTATCTTGTGGCAAATACAACAAAATCGCCTTAAAAATTAGCAATGTTATATGCAATATAGCTGTTTGAACCAGGAAACCGAGATTAACTTTATTCAAATTGATTATGTTCCTATTATTAAGTAATATACTTACAATGACATGGTTATTATGGGATGCCATGGGGATGTTTTACACTGTTTGGTGGAGGCTGTTTTTGTTAATTACCATTGATGACATTCCATGTGCTCCCATTCACTTTAATTTCACTGGAGGTTAAGTTGGGTTACAGCGGAAAGAGGATTATATGCTTAATTTCAAAAGGACAGTTATAGTAATTATTCCAGATTACCACAGATAGTGACTCCTGTCAGTACACTCCACATTTGATTTCTTTAAATGTGGAATTCATAACTTTTGAGCTCAAATAAAAATGTTTCTATTTGGCATTCATATTTTATTGAAGACAGTCCTACCATTATCAGTTCCTGTGTTCTTCAGAATAATTAAAATATATAGAATTATATACATATAGAATTGCTTCAAGCTTCGCCACATTATTACCATTGCAAAAACACGCCTTGTAGTTGAAAGGGCGCAACCCTCATTGTAAATATATCTTGACAGATTGGTCAGAGATTTGACACTTTATTGCTGAAAAGTCCACATTTTCTAAAACGTTATTAGGAAAGAAGTGTCCTACAAAACAGTATATTCTTTCCCTATTAGTAATGAATTGAGCTTTGTTTTCTAGCTTTGTCAGTTATCTGGCAGTTACCACATCATCTGCTGTATGTTTTGTGTGAGCTGTTCTATAGGCTACGTTACATTTTATGATTATTTCCTGTTCATTCTAGGGAGCATTTTACCTCTGGTATGGCTGTGGTTTCTACACATTCTAGTGAGCATTTTACTTCTGGTATGGCTGGGGTTTCTACACATTCTAGTGAGCATTTTACTTCTGGTATGGCTGGGGTTTCTACACATTCTAGTGAGCATTTTACTTCTGGTATGGCTGGGGTTTCTACACATTCTAGTGAGCATTTTACTTCTGGTATGGCTGGGGTTTCTACACATTCTAGTGAGCATTTTACTTCTGGTATGGCTGGGGTTTCTACACATTCTAGTGAGCATTTTACTTCTGGTATGGCTGGGGTTTCTACACATTCTAGTGAGCATTTTACTTCTGGTATGGCTGGGGTTTCTACACATTCTAGGGAGCATTTCACCTCTGGTATGGCTGGGGTTTCTACACATTCTAGGGAGCATTTTACTTCTGGTATGGCTGGGATTTCTACACATTCTAGTGAGCATTTTACTTCTGGTATGGCTGGGGTTTCTACACATTCTAGTGAGCATTTTATTTCTGGTATGGCTGGGGTTTCTACACATTTGTCACCGTCCTGTTAAGTACAGGGGATGTAGAAACCATTCTCCACTTATTTTTAAATGACTACACTAGCAAGATGAGTGGCGCAGCGGTCTAAGGCACTGCATCTCAGTGCTAGAGGCGTCACTACAGACCCTGGTTTGATTCCATTCTGAATCACAACCGGCTGTGATTGGGCGTCCCATAGGACGGCGCACAATTGGCCCAGAATCGTCCGGGTTAGGGGAGGGTTTGGCTGTCATTGTAAGTAAGAATTTGTTCTTAACTGACTTGCCTAGTTAAATAACGGGTAAAATAAAAAAAGATTCACCGATTTTTAACGCTACATTTATAAAAAAAAATATATATATATATATATATATATATTGTACAGCTTGTTTATTTGAAATGCATTTCCCAAATGAAAAGTTATGACGTCCTATTTTAGTGGACCATCTTGTAGATTCATTTATACTTCATGAATTTCATCATTGCAAGATTTTTTCATAAATGGGCTTTCATGATGATCAGTTCAAATAAACATCAGCATTGAGTGCTCCCTGGCTTTAGTCAGTTGTGATCGAGCTGCACTGTAGGTTTGCTATCTTTTGTAGCACACGAGATACATCCAAATGACACTTGTCACAAATGTTTCAGTCTGTGCACTTACCCTTCTGTGTGCCTACTTTTGTACCTACCTTGCTTGCTTTCATCTTTCCTCATACTTCACGCAATGGTCTATTTGCATTTTTGTAATTAGCAAGTTTCTCTACCTTGACATTTATTTAGTAACTGTTCCTGTTTAAAATGTAAAAAACAGTAAATAAAAAAATAATAAATAAAACAGTAAATAAAAAAAGATTTAAGTGCCAGTAGCAGACGTCAAAGTATCACCTCTTTCTGACATGGGGGGATATTATTCTATTTTCCATGTACCCTATATTTAAAGTGTTACTCATCGTTTAGTCTTTTGAGAGGTGGCGGGGGGCTGGGGCTCCCATGCAGTGGCTGTGTCGAGCCTCTCTGTATGTTTTAAAGGTATCCAGGCTTTGTTTGAAGTCGGCCACTGTAATTAACCCTGCTTGCGCCTGGGCTCTGGGGGTTGCGACCCACCAGCCCGTTAACAATGCGCTCATGTCATATTCCACCACCGGAGGGGCTAATGAGATTTCAACTGCACTACAAGTGTCGCTCCTATAATTCACTTGTTAGTGAGTAGCCCCCCCCCCCCCATCAGGCAAATGTGCACCGTGCGTGTGTGTACAGTATCCGTTCCTACTGTAAGTGTTAGTGCGCATATGAGTGTGTGAGAGCCAGTGTCAGAGAAAGAGAGGGAGGGGGTATGGCGTGAGGGCATAAAATAATTACCATACAGTCATTTAACACTACCCCCAACGCCCTCCCTAACCCTGCTCCAACTTGGGCTTGATTTTGGCAGGAGATCACCGGAGCGGAGTACCGTCATCTCAAATTTTCTACTGCTCAAGTTTCTGCACCTCTTCTAGTATATTAGCTCAAAACTATTGTGGAGCTTCTGCACCTAAATATAAACAGTATCGGCACCTATTTCAGGCAATCACTGGCTGTCATTGTAGTTTGGAGTGAAAAAACAACAATCTGCCCTGAAGAACTCTGAGTACTTATGTCAGTAGATGTTCTTCATAATTGGTGTTGATGGTTTTATTGTCTAATTGCAGTTGTTTATTCAGGAATCAAATTATTCAATTGAATTGCTCTCTTGGGGCAACAAGGTTCAAACCCTGATTGGTCAACTTGATGAATCAGGGCTTTGTGTCTGTAACCATTCAGCGGCATTGTGCTCCCTTGTTGCCTTCGTATTCCGTGCGAGGTCATGTTCATTAGCCAGCCCTCACGTTTATCTGATGACCTGGCACCCAGATTAAGGTTAAGGCCAAATCTACAAGTGCCCAAACAATTCTAGATTGTGTAGAGCCACCAAAATATTTTATTTGTCTATGGTAGATAAAGAAAAGATAGTGTGTCCACATTGGTTGTGACTGCGTCTCATAGTTGACGAAAGGACTTCAGCTTTGTTGCAGAAGTGAACAGTTTGAGGTTTTCAATGTCGGCTTTATGCTCCATTGACATTAAAATACATTAACGTCCATATTGCTTTGCTCCACACACTCAATGGTCGATAATCAGTTTTGATCATTTTAGCGTCTCAATTTGTCACGCTAATCTACCGTTCCACCATGTAACCGTCACAAAAGGACATGAAAACTTCAGAGTGTTTGGGCCACGTTCCTGCTACGTGTGTGTTGCCCATGTGTTGGAGGTACAGTGTTAGTGTCATATTGTGCGGAAGATGTTTCCAATTTGGTCTCTGCCATGGACTAGCGAGACGTGATTAGGGAGGAGGAAATTGGAGGATTAAAATTGTCTGCTTGAACTTCCTGAACACTTGGTTGAACACTGCATGCTTGCTTGCTCTCTCTGTCTCTGTCTCTCTCACTCGCTTTCTCTGTCTCTCTCGCTCTCTGTCTCTCAGTCTCTCTGTCTCTGCCTGAGCAGCTGTACACCATAGGCCTCTGACCTTATGACCACAGTAACATTACAAATGGTGTTAGTCCTTTGTCCTCTAGGATGGGATATGTCTATGATATTTAATGGAAACTTGCATTATTGTTTTTTCAAAATTCACACTGAACTTCAACTGTTTACTTTTGTTGCCGTTATATATTGTTGCAAATATACTGTATATACACTACACTGTAGATCCACTATACTGTAGATACACTACATTGTAGATACACCATACACTGTGTGGTATCATTTCAGATCTTGGTGAAATTAGCTTATCTTTGTTGTTCTACCAGTGGTATGTGCACGTTGAGGAGTTGTATTTCCTTTGAATGGATGGGGTTTATGGGGGAGGGGGTTTAGGATGGAGGGGGTTTAGGATGGAGGGGGTTAAGGATGGAGGGGGTTTAGGATGGAGGGGGTTTAGGATGGAGGGGGTTTAGGATGGAGGGGGTTTAGGATGGAGGGGGTTTAGGATGGGAGGGGGTTAAGGATCGGAGGGGGTTTAGGATCGGAGGGGGTTAAGGATGGGAGGGGGTTAAGGATGGGAGGGGGTTAAGGATGGGAGGGGGTTAAGGATCGGAGGGGGTTAAGGATCGGAGGGGGTTAAGGATCGGAGGGGGTTAAGGATCGGAGGGGGTTAAGGATCGGAGGGGGTTTAGGATGGGAGGGGGTTTAGGATCGGAGGCTTCTTTTTGCAATATTGTAGTGGAACATTCTGAATGACTTAAGCAAAAGGCTGTAATATCCGTTCATATGTCGTGTCTTAGGCACAAAACATGCCTCGGGGTGTTTTTGCTTTCTTTTTGTTGCGATGTTATATCTGAGGAGAAAGATCATAGGAGACAGATTTGGAATAGTTCCCTCAGACGTTCCACAGTACTTCTTCTTTTGCTACATTTAGATGGTGCTTATTTATGGTAATATTAATGAGTAGTCAGTCTCAGGCAATTCACAGCCCCAATGACCATCTGCATGTGACGATGTTCTTGGGTGCAGATGGATGTTAATGAGGCTTAGTGGAGGGCTCTCATTTGGCACCTGGTGATGTTGTGAACAGGAGAGGAGCAGGAAGGAGAAAATCAGCTTTGGGTCGAGTCTGTGTGTGAAAATAGACAAGAACTGAGGATTAGACGTTTGGGATTCAGTCCAGGCTATTTAAATTGAAAAACAACAAACCATTCTTGCCTGATTTGATCTAAATGTTTATTTTGTCATTTATTTTAGGTTATCAGTCGTATGTGTCTGAATAATGTTATTTTATTTAGACAAATGTCCTCTTCTCTCTATCTATCACCATCTCCCTCTCTTTCCTCCCCTCTTCTCTCTCTCTCTCTATCCCCATCTCCCTCTCTGTCCTCCCCTCTTCTCTCTCTCTCTCTATCCCCATCTCCCTCTCTGTCCTCCCCTCTTCTCTCTCTCTCTATCCCCATCTCCCTCTCTGTCCTCCTCTCTTCTCTCGCTCTCTATCCCCATCTCCCTCTCTGTCCTCCTCTCTCTATCCCCATCTCCCTCTCTGTCCCTGCCCAGAGAACAATGGCTACTGGCCAAGACAGCTGGCTCTTTGGGCCACTTTTTTGGGCCGTTTTTCGGGGCTTGGATTGTCGGGGGCTTGTCTTGCTTGGGGGGGTGAGGGGAGGAAACAATGGGAGTAGAAGAACATGCTCCATTATAGACCTGAGACTGAGACAGACAGATATCAGTGACTGACCCACTGTGATTTCCACTCTGGGGGATTCATGCTGGAGTCAGTTTGTGACTTGTTAGCATACAGAATTGTTCACATTCTTACTGTCGATGGGCTACTTTCATTATCCCCCAGTGCATTGGAGTTTAGCTGAGTGGCAGGTGTATGAGTGGAAACACAGCCACACTATAGTAGCTTGTTTGCTCTACCACAGTTCCTGGGTGTTTAGTGGTGGGCAGCGCACTGTGGTAGCGTGGGAAGGCATATGTGAACGGTGTCTCACTCAGCAGGGACTTAGACTGCCTCTCTCTACATCTCTCTCTCTCTCCTCTCTTTCGTGAACACCCTCTCTCTCTCACTCTCTTTCACACTCTTTACCTCTTTTTCTCTCCCTGCTCTCTCTCTATTTCTGCCCCCCCTCCCTCTCTTTCCCTCATCTCTCTCTCTGTAAACCTGAGGGGAGTGGTGCTAAACAAAGTGGGGATTGTTTTTCCCTCTGCCATGGCTCTGTGCCACTCAAGGCACAATATCAAACAATCATGGACACTGGCTCCTGCATATGCTGTCTTCCTCACAGTTTGATAATGCTCTGCTTTCCAACCCTGGCTGTTTCCCTGGCTCCAACCAGAAATGCTCCTTTTGTTTGTTTACGGAGTTTAGTAAGCTGTAAAATAGCTTTTAATGTCTTTGTTAATCTATATTTACTATTTGTGAAGGAGTGGTATTAATTTGTAGAAGTGTATGTTCTTTTGGGAGTTTTCCTTTTGTAATAGCCACGAAAAAATGGAAATGGATTCCAGAAACGCCATCTGGTATTTGGAGGAGGTGTGTGTACGTGCTGAAAAGTGATAATTTTCTCTCCATAGCTCACTTCTTGGTCTCTAGCTACACGCCACTTTGCTGCCAAAAAAGGTGTCAGTCTCTCCAGTAAAATGGATGTAGGTAGGGGGGTGTTTGGTGATGACTGAGGGAAAGATGGTTTGTTGGCGTAACTGGATCCTTACCAATATTTATTCACTTTTGACACTTCTCTCTCCATCTTCCTCCACCATGACTATCTGAAGGCATCATACACTACATTACCAAAAGTATGTGGACACCTGCTCATTTAACATCTCATTCCAGAATAATGGGCATTAATATGGACTTGGTCGCCCTTTTGCTGCTATAACAGCATCCACTCTTCTGGGAAGGCTTTCCACTAGATGTTGGAGCATTGCTGCAGGGAATAGCTTCCGTTCAGCCGCAAGAGCATTAGTGAGGTCGGGCACTGATGTTGGGCGAGTTAGGCCTGGCTCACAGTCGGCGTTCCAATTCATCCCAAATGTGTTCATCACAAAGTTAGAGGCACAGAATTGTTTAGAAAGTCATTGTATGCATCCTAATCAGACAGGTTTTTTACATGGACGATACATTGGAGATAATATAAGGCAAGTACTGGAAACAATAGAACACTATGAAATATCGGGGACACCAGGTCTGGTTTTCATAGCTGATTTTGAAAAGGCTTTTGATAAAGTACGACTGGAGTTTATATATAAATGCCTAGAATATTTCAATTTTGGGGAATCTCTTATAAAATGGGTTAAAATTATGTATAGTAACCCTAGGTGTAAAATAGTAAATAATGGCTACATCTCAGAAAGTTTTAAACTATCTAGAGGAGTAAAACAAGGTTGTCCACTATCGGCATATCTATTTATTATTGCCATCGAAATGTTAGCTGTTAAAATTAGATCAAACATTAATATTAATGGATTAGAAATCCGTGGCTTAAAAACTAAGGTGTCATTGTACGCTGATGATTCATGTTTTCTTTTAAAACCACAACTAGAGTCTCTCCACGGCCTCATAGAGGATCTAGATACCTTTGCTATCCTCTCTGGATTAAAACCAAATTATGATAAATGTACCATATTACGTATTGGATCACTAAAAAATACACATTTTATACTGCCATGTAGTTTACCAATTAAATGGTCTGACGGAGATGTGGACATACTCGGTATAAAAATCCCAAAAGAAAGAAATGATCTCACTCCAATAAATTTTTATAGAAAGTTAGCAAAAATAGATAAGATCTTGCTACCATGGAAAGGAAAATACTTGTCTATTTGTGGAAAAATCACCCTGATTAACTCTTTAGTCATATCACAGTTTACATATTTGCTTATGGTTTTGCCTACACCTAGTGACCTGCTTTTTAAATTATATGAACAAAAAATATTCCATTTTATTTGGAACGGCAAGCCAGATAAAATTAAAAGGGCCTATTTATATAACGAATATGAATTCGGAGGGCAGAAATTATAAAATATTAAAGCATTAGACCTCTCACTAAAGGCATCAGTCATACAAAAGTTATACTTAAATCCAAACTGGTTCTCTAGTAAATTGGTACGAATGTCTCATCCTATGTTCAAGAAGGGCCTTTTCCCCTTTATTCAGATTACACCTGCTCACTTTCGGTTGTTTGAAAAGGAAATAATCTCCAAAATATCCTTATTTTTTAAACAAGCCTTAGAAAGTTGGTTGCAATTTCAGTTTAATCCACCTGAAAGGACGGAACAAATAGTACAACAAATATTGTGGTTAAATTCAAATATAGTAATTGATAAAAAAACTGTATTTATCGAAGAAATGTTTAAAAAAGGTATAATTTTTGTGAATGATATCATAAATAGGACTGGTGGAGTTATGTCACACATGCAGCTAACACAGACATATGGAAATGTCTGCTCTACCCAAAATTACAACCAATTAATTGCAGCATTACCACAAAAATGGAAGAGGCAAGTAGAAGGGGAAAAAAGTAAGGAACTTGTATGTCGGCCCTGTATTAAAGAACATAAATGGTTAAAGAAAAGTGTGATAAATAAAAACATATACCAATTTCATTTAAGGACCAAAAAACTGACAGCTGTGCCATATAAATTGCAAAATAGTTGGGAAGAGATTTTCGATGTACCCATTCCATGGCACATGGTTTATGAATTGATACGCAAAACAACGCCGGATTCAAAACTTCGAATTTTTCAATTTAAATTACTGTACAAAATTCTTGCAACTAATAGAATGTTATATATATGGGGTATACAATCTTCCCAGCTCTGCAGATTCTGTTGTGAGGAGGCAGAGTCATTAGATCATTTATTTTGGTATTGTCCATATGTAGCTCGTTTTTGGTCACAGGTCCAGGAATGGCTGAAGAATTGCAACATTTGCCTAGAACTAACGCTACAGATAGCAATACTGGGGGATTTGAAAAGCCATAGTCAATCAATCAATAATATAATAATTATTTTAGCAAAAATGTTTATTTTTAATTTACAATCTGTAGAAGCTATGAGAATAGGAAGGTTCAAATCTTTTGTGAAGCATCACAGCACAGTTGAAAAATATATGGCAAATAAAAATCCGAAATGGATGATGTTGGAAGATAGATGGGAAGGGTTGAGTGGAACTGAAGGGTGGGACTAATAACAAGATAAACAATGTAGGGCATACGGGATCTGTGAAATGTGTATAGGTGCGGAGCTTTTGTGAAATAGCACAGTTACAAGTGGAAATAAAATTGGATGGACAACAGAAATAGAGGAAGGACTAAGAACAAACAAGAGAGAACTATTATAAAGTAGTCTGTGTCTGTAAAATAGGTATAAGATGTATAAATTGAAGGTAAAAGCAGAAGTGTTTATTAGTTTACTCCAATTGGGGGAGCGGTGGTAGGGTTGCGGGGAATAATAATAAAGGTATATTCTTTAAAAAAGTATGTATGTCTATATAGGTATGTGTATGTATATATGTATATATGTATGCATGCGTGTATGGATATATATATTTACCCCAAAAAATATGGGGGATTGGAAATGATGCAGACAATTACATTGGAAGCAACATTCTTTCCGCAATATTAAGCTGATCCACCCCTAAAAGAAAAAAAAAAAAAAAAAAAAGTCATTGTATGCTGTAGCGTAAAGATTTCCCTTCACTGGAACTAAGGGGTGTAGCCCAAACCATGAAAAACAGCCCCAGACCATTATTCCTCCTCCACCAAACTTTACAGTTGCCACTATGCATTTGGGCAGGTAGCGTTCTCCTGCCAGATGGTGAAACGTGATTCATCACTCTAGAGAACGCTTTTCCACTGCTCCAGAGTCCAATGACGGCGAGCTTTACACCACTCCAGCCGATACTTGGCATTGCTCATGGTGATCTTCGGCTTGTGTGTGGCTGCTAGTCCATGGAAACCCATTTCATGAAGCTCCAGAAGGAACAGTTCTTGTGCTGACATTGATTCCAGCGGCAGTTTGGAACTCGGTTGTGAGTGTTGCAACCGAGGGCAGACAATTTTTATGCTCTACACGCTTCAGCACTCAGCGGTCCCATTCTGTGAGCTTGGGTGGCCTACCACTTCGCAGCTAGATGTTTCCACTTCACAATCACAGCACTTATGGTTGACCGGGGCAGCTCTAGCAGGGCAGAAATTTGACGAACTGACTTGTTGGAAAGGTAGCAATCTCACATTGAAAGTTACTGAGCTCTTCTGTAAGGGCATTTTACTGCCAATGTTTGTCTGTGGAGATTGTATGGCTGTGTGCTCGATTTTATACACCTGTCAGCAACGGGTGTGGCTGAAATAGCTGGATCCACTAATTTGAAGTGGTGTCCACATACTTTTGTGTGTATAGTGTGCCTTACATGGTAATATCCACTCTTTTTGGTTTCATTATGGAATCACAATCATGAGCCATTAGGATGACCATTCCAGTCAGAGATAGGACATCTCCCTGTCAGAGTTGTAAATGAGGAATTGGCTACAGAAACTTCCCTGTGTTTTAAGTATTGAGGCTCATATTTCACTGCTCTGACCTTACACCCTTGTGTATAATGGTGCCTGTGACTTTGGCATAGTGAATGAGTAATTCCATCTGATTGTAGGCTCTGTTTGTCCCCAGTGTTGCCCTGCTGTAAGACCTGCTCACTAACTGTCATGTGAAGGAGGTAATCCTCTCTGTTTGTCCCGAGTGTTGCCCTGCTGTAAGACCTGCTCACTAACTGTCATGTGAAGGAGGTAATTCTCTCTGTTTGTCCCCAGTGTTGCCCTGCTGTAAGACCTGCTCACTAACTGTTATGTGAACGAGGTAATCCTCTCTGTTTGGCCCCAGACTCAATTCATACAGAGTCATGAAATATGAACCGTATCTGTGGGGTGCACAGCTGATTAAGCTCAAGATTAACGTGTGTGTGTGTGTGTGTGTGTGTGTAAAGGAGAGATCTATCATCTAAACATGATAATACGTAATGGTTTCATCTCAATAATTGTTGATAATTTTTAATCAGTCTCAGTTAAACATTTCAAATGTTTCTTCATCAAACCATACTAAGCCACTGGCCTTTTTTTAAAATGATTGCTAATGCATCCCTGTGTATTTCCTGACCCACTAAGACTTTAAAACCAATAACGCTGATTACCAGAATAGCCCACCAACAATTAAACGAATGAGCTAGCCATTCCGGCAAATAAAATCAAGATTGCTACTTAGTTCATTTAAAAGGGCGGGGTTGGATTAGGTGAGCTAATGCGGAGAGGTGATTTGGAGCTTTGACAGTTCTGTGGCTGGGTGGCAACGCTGCAGGGACACGCAGAGGACAGCAGCAGGAGCAGACAGATGTCAGAAATCCGATTAAAACAAGGAAAAGAGAAGAGACCCTCCCTAACAACTAGTGACACCCTTCCCAACGCGTCGCATGGCAACACAGAGTTGGCTTATTTACCAGAGATCATGGAAGCGCCACTCATGCAACCCTTCCTGCCATGAATGTCCTCACTCCTCTCACCCATTGGTGAAGTATCTGAACAACAAGGTCTGAAGAGTGTTTTTACATCTGGAGTTGAACTGGCAGGTGATGACAAGATAACTTCTAATTTGTTTTTGCAGCGTCTGGCCGCTGACATTATCACTTCTCTAAAACCCTGCAGGTTAAGCTTCTATTCTCAACAGTCTTAACTGTGCCCAGTCATCTGAAGGGAATAAAAAGATTCTCGGAGGAGTTTCTCAGCATCCCAACCCATGCAGGGTCAGCTAATTCCCCATAAACGCAAATGTAGAATGATCACCCTTTTTATCTGCGTGTGTAAAAACTCCTGCTCCGTTTTGTCCCGTGGCCAGCCTTTCACCCCCCCATTCCGCCCATCTAATTAAGTTGATTCAGAGCGCTGCCTGTGCAGGCGCAGGACCCCATTACTTATGGCTGTCCAGCCAGGGACACCTGCTGACCCCGCCGAGCCGGTCACCCATGTTCCACACTCTTCCAACAGGGGGAGCCGCGGACTCCCTGAACCCAGGGGAGGGCGAGCAGCTGGCGGGGGCATCTACAGAGGTCGATCTCACCCCCAAATCCCCCACCCCTCTCCTCACACAAAGGCAGGAAGTTCTCACGGGGGGGCAGTGTTATTTTTTTTACTCTTAGCTCAGAGTGAGCAGAGCCATGGAGAATGTCCCTGTAGCTGCTCCTCACACTGATCTCAGAACAGTGCTAAATGCGAGTGAGAAAGGCAGAGGGTGAAGTGGTGGCTGTAAAAGTGGAGGTTGACTCTCAGAGATCCAGAGGACTGGCTGGCCTCTCTCCTCCCCCCATGGCGGATTAAGCTGGGAGCCAGCTGCAGCCAGGGGACAGGCTGCCACGGGCCACTCCAAGGTGACCCCTGGCAAAGCTGGCAGCACATCTGTAGCCCTGCCTGGCACGTCCAGGAGCACCAGGCCCCTGCGCTGGCTGGCCTGGCTGGCTGGCAGGGAAACCTAGCAAGGGGCTGGCTGTCCTCCTGCTACCTGGCATGGGGGAAGACCAAAGGGGGCCAGAGGGTAAGACACAGGATGTGGTAGGGGTACGGAGCACAGACTGGGAAGTTCAGGGAGGTGGGTCGGCAAGGAGATGGAAGAGGACTGGGGTAGATGTTAAGACATCATTTAAACCTGACGGAGTCCATTATTTCCAAGTATCACATCCTAGATGGACAGATGCAGACAGACCGTCACAGAGGTTGAGGAAAGACCTTACAGCACACAGTAATACTGATACTTTCTCTCTTTCCACGTCTAGCTCTTGAGTGTGAGTACATACAGTGCATTCAGACTTTTGCCACATTTTGTTACGTTACAGCCTTATTCTAAAATGTATTAAATACATTTTCCCCCTTATCAATCTACACACAATACCCCATAATGACAAAACAAAAACTGTTATTTATATATTTTTTTGCACATTTATTACAAATAAAAAACAGATACCTTACTTACATAAGTAGTCAGACCCTTTGCTATGAGACTCGAAATTGAGCTGAGGGGCATCTTGTTTCCGTTGATCATCCTTGAGATGTTTCTACGACTTGATTGAAGTCCACCTGTGGTAAATTCAATTGATTGGACATGATTTGGAAAGGCACACACCTGTCTATATGATCACTGTGCAATTGCTTCTGTTAGAAATACAAAAATGACCAAAGCCAAACCTGTTATATTTTTAATAGACATTTTGGACAATTTGATGAGCAAGCGTTCTTTCATGATCTGTACCATAATATTGACAGGGTAAGTCTGATTCCCTATGTTGAGACTGCCTGGGACTATTTTTATATGAAATTTGTGTCCATTTGTGATAAGCATGCTCCTGTGAAGAAATTTAGGATCAGTGGAAGGGACA
The DNA here is from genome assembly GCF_016432855.1 of Salvelinus namaycush. Lineage (NCBI taxonomy): Eukaryota > Metazoa > Chordata > Actinopteri > Salmoniformes > Salmonidae > Salvelinus > Salvelinus namaycush. Next base: position 11,189,406 of record NC_052315.1, read on the forward strand.
ATCCCTGGTTTTCAGATAATTTGGCAGAATTCATTAGAAATGTCAATAGAAATGTCTCTTGGGCTCAAGCTAGACAAACAAATGCTCCTGTTGACTTGGCCTTCTTCAGAGTGCTAAGGAACAAATGCACAGGATTGATCAGGAAGTCCAAATCAGATGTCTTTCTAAATTCAGTCACAGAGAACCTAAACAATCCTACCAAGTTCTGGAAGCTAATCAACTCAGTGTCAGGTTCCCCAGGCGCTCTCATTTGTTGATTTCTGTAACCGTAAAAGCATTGGTTTCATGCATGTTAACACAAGCCTCCTCCCAAAGTTAGTTTTATTCACTGCTTTAGCACACTCCGCCAACCCGGATGTTCTAGCCGTGTCTGAATCCTGGCTTAGGAAGGCCACCAAAAATCCTGAAATTTCTATCCCTAACTATAACATTTTCCGACAAGATAGAACTGCCAAAGGGGGCGGAGTTAGCCTGCAGAGTTCTGTCATAGTATCCAGGTCTGTGCCCAAACAATTCGAGCTTCTTTTAAAAAATCCACCTTTCCAGAAACAAGTCTCTCACCGTTGCTGCTTGTTATCGACCCCCTTCAGCCCCCAGCTGTGCCCTTATCTTCAGAGTTCATACTGTTAGGTGACCTAAACTGGGACTTTCTTAACACCCCGGCCGTCCTACAATCTCAACTAGATGCCCTCAATCTCACAAATTATCAAGGAACCTAACAGGTACAACCCTAAATCTGTAACCATGGGCACCCTCTTAGATATCATCCTGACCAACTTGCCCTCTAAATACACCTCTGCTGTCTTCAACCAGGATCTCTACGATCACCGCCTCATTGCCTGCGTGCGTAATGGGTCTGCGGTCAAACGACCACCCCTCATCACTGTCAAACGCTCCCTAAAACACTTCAGCAAGCATGCCTTTCTAACTGACCTGGCCCGGGTATCCTGGAAGGATATTGACCTCATCCCGTCAGTAGAGGATGCCCGGTTGCTCTTCAAACGTGCTTTCCTCTCCATCTTAAATAAGCATGCCCCATTTAAAAAATGTAGAACTAAGAACAGATATAGCCCTTGGTTCACCCTAGACTTGACTGCCCTTGACCAACACAAAAACATCCTGTGGCGTTCTGCATTAGCATCGAATAGCCCCCGCAATATGCAACTTTTCAGGGAAGTCAGGAACGAATATACTCAGTCAGTTAGGAAGCTAAGGCTAGCTTTTTCAAACAGAAATTTGCTTCCTGTAGCAAAAATTCTAAAAAGTTTTGGGACACTGTAAAGTCCATGGAGAATAAGAGCAGCTGCCCACTGCACTGAGGATAGGAAACACTGTCACCACCGACAAATCTACGATAATCGATCATTTCAATAAGCATTTTTCCACGACTGGCCATGCTTTCCACCTGGCTACCCCTACCCCGGCCAACACCTCAGCACCCCCTGCAGCTTCTTGCCCAAACCCTCCCCCCCGCTTCTCCTTCACCCAAATCCAAAGAGCGGCAAAATCTGGATCCCTACAAATCAGCTGGGCTAGACAATCTGGACCCTCTCTTTCTAAAATTATCTGCCTGAAATTATTGCAACCCCTATTACTAGCCTATTCAACCTCTCTTTCGTATCGTCTGAGATCCCCAAAGATTGGAAAGCTGCCGCGGTCATTCCCCTCTTCAAAGGGGGAGACACCTTAGACCCAAACTGTTATAGACCTATATCCATTCTTCCCTGCCTTTTCTAAAATCTTCGAAAGCCAAGTTAATAAACAGATCACCGACCATTTCGATTCCACCGTACCTTCTCCACTATGCAATCTGGTTTCCGAGCTGGTCATGGGTGCACCTCAGCCACGCTCAAGGTCCTAAACGATATCATAACTGCCATCGATAAAAGACAGTACTGTGCAGCCTCCTTCATCGACCTGACCAAGGCTTTCGACTCTGTCAATCACTGCATTCTTGTCGGCAGACTCAATAGCCTTGGCTTCTCAAATGACTGCCTCGCCTGGTTCACCTACTACTTCTCAGATAGAGTTTAGTGTGTCAAATCGGAGGGCCTGTAGTCCGGACCTTTGGCAGTCTTTATGGGGGTGCCACAGGGCTCAATTCTCGGGCCGACCCTCTTCTCTGTATACATCAATGATGTCGCTCTTGCTGCTGCTGATTCTCTGATCCACCTCTACCCAGACGACACCATTCTGTATACATCTGGCCCTTTGGACACTGTGCTAACAAACCTCCAAACAAGCTTCAACGCCATACAACAGTCCTTCCGTGGCCTCCAACTGCTTTTAAATGCAAGTAAAACTAAGTGCATGCTCTTCAACCGATTTGCTGCCCGCACCCTCCCGCCCAACTAGCATCACTACTCTGGACGGTTCTGACCTAGAATATGTGGACAACTACAAATACCTAGGTGTCTGGTTAGACTAAAAACTCTCCTTCCAGACTCACACTAAGCATCTCCAATCCAAAATTACATTTAGAATCGGCTTCCTATTTTGCAACAAAGCCTCCTTCACTCATGCTGCCAAACATACCCTCGTAAAACTGACTATACTACCGATCCTTGACCTCGGCGATGTCATTTACAAAATAGCCCCCAACACTCTACTCAGCAAACTGGATGTAGTCTATCACAGTGCCATCCGTTTTATCACCAAAGGCCCATATACTACCCACCACTGCGACCTCTATGCTCTCGTTGGCTGGCCCTCACTACATATCAGTCGCCAAACCCACTTGCTCCAGGTCATCTATAAGTCTTTGCTAGGTAAAGTCCCGCCTTATCGGAGCTCACTGGTCACCATAGCAACACCCACCCGTAGCACGCGCTCCAGCAGTGTTGGCTTTGGTCATCCCCAAAGCCAACACTTCCTTTGGCTGCCTTTCCTTCCAGTTCTCTGCTGCCAATGACTGGAACGAATTGCACAAATCTTTATGCATCAGCTGTCAGAGCAGCTTACCATCACTATACCTGTACACAGCCAATCTGTAAATAGTACACCCAACTATCTCATCCCCATATTATTACGTACCCTCTTGCTCTTTTGCACCCCAGTATCTCTACTTGCACATCATCATCTGCACATCTATCACTCCAGTATTAATGATAATTTGTAATTATTTTCGCCTCTGTGGCCTATTTATTGCCTTACCTCCCTACTCTACATTTGCACACACTGTACATATATCTTTCTATTTTTATTTTCTTTTTGTGTTATTGACTGTACGTTTGTTTATGTGTAACTCTATGTTGTTGTTTCGTCGCACTGCTTTGCTTTATCTTGGCCAGATCACAGTTGTAAATGAGAACTTGTTCTCAACTGGCCTATCTGGTTAAATAAATGTGAAATAAATAAATAATGTATCCTCTGGCCTTCCTGACCATTTAATGATGGATTCTAATGAAGTGAAGGATAAAGCCGATAATGTCGTTTTTTTTTTAACAAGGACTTCATATCTACTGGTTCAGTTTTTGATAATAGTGGGGCCCAGGCCTCTAATGTAAGCTCTGTTACAGTAGCCTATGATATAGGCCCTCATGTGAACCATTTTAACTTTGAGCCTGTTTCTTATGCTGAGGTCTATAAAGCACTAAAGGCAATAGACACTAAAAAGTCTGCAGGTCCAGACAACCTGGATCCCTACCTCTTAAAGGTAGCAGCTGGTATTACTGAATTATTACTGTGGCTCACCATTTCAACTCGAGTCTCTTGACCAATTTCATACCCAGCATTTGGAAATCAGCTTATGACCCCCAGTGCTAAAGGGTGGAGATCCCTCAGATGCTAATAACTATCGTCCTATCTCTAAACTCCCTATCCTGGCCAAAGTCTATGAATCCCTAGTGAACTCACAGTTAAAAAAACATCTTCATTGAAAAGAACATACTGAGCAGCGTTCAGTCTGGCTTTAGACTGGGGCACAGCACCACAACTGCAGCTATAGCAGTGGAAAATGACATCATAAATGCACTTGATAAAAAGCAACATTGTGCTGCTCTGTTTGTTGATTTATCAAAGGCATTTGATTCAGGTGACCGTGAATTGTTGCTAGCTAGACTCAGTAACATTGGTCTCAGTGAAGGGGCAGTAAATTGGTTTAGGAACTATCTTTCTGACAGAACACAATATGTATATACTGACAATCACAAGTCTAGTTATCTTGAGATTAATAGAGGTGTGCCCCAGGGTTCCATTTTTGCTTCTGTGTTGTTCTCAATTTGTATTAATGATTTGGGAAATGGGATACAACCAGCAAAGCTGCATCTATATGCAGATGATACAGTTATATATTAATGTACTCCTTCTCTGGTTCAGGCTGTTGAAGAGCTCCAGACTACTTTTCAGTTACTGCAGGCCTCCCTTTATAGGCTCAAACTGGTCTTGAATCAACAAAAAAACAAAATTCTTGACCTTTACCAGATCTTGCCCTCAGCCAGAGAAGGTTAGCATTGTCACATCTGGTGGCTTATCCATTGAAAGTGTCATCCTACAAATACCTAGGTATATGGTTGGATGACAAGTTGTCCTTTTAAAGTGCCAAGTCACTCACCCACTATTGCACCTTGTACCAAATGGTAGGTTGGCAAGTATTAGGCAAGACTGCTTTCTCGTCTTGTGCTCGTCTTGTGCACCAGAGGCATGGAATAATCTACAATCCATGCTTAATTTAGATATGTTAGTGCCACTGAATTAATTTAAAATATTGATGGGACACTGTTATGGAGGAGTGTAAATGTTTTTTTTAGGCTGGATCATGTTGTATTGTTTTGTATGTTTTAATTCTGTAATGTATTGATTGTTGCTGCCTTCTTGGCCAGGTCTCCCTTGAAAAATAGACTCTAGGTCTCAATTGGATTTTCCTGGTTATATAAAGGTTAAATAAAAAATAAAATATAAGGTCCCACAGTTCAGTGAATTTCAGAGCAAAAACAAAGCCATGAGGTTGAAGGAATTGTCCGTAAAGCTCAGAGACAGGATTGTATCGAGGCATAGATCTGAGGAAGGGTACGAAAGCATTTCTGCAGCATTGAAGGTCCCCAAGAACTCAGTTAGGGCCAAGAGGAGTTGTTCAGGGGGGTGGTGCTGGTGGTGGTGGGGGAGCCAGCGAAGGCAACCATCTGTCCAGAGGAGCAAGGTGACCCACTGGGCTGGCAGACAAGGCAGGCAGGTGTCCACACATTACAGCCACATGGGCTCCCTTTCTGGGCCTGGAGTATGTACACAAGATTATAATGTGTTTTTCCTTGAGCACACTGGGAAGAAAATGGTGGTCGGCTAATCTGAATCCCACTCCGGTCTCTGATGTGGGATGGCCCAAGGAGGTGGGATGGAGGAGTTAGTCAGGGATGAAGACTAGGTTGGAGACACAGAGACCATGTAAATCCCTGTCAATTCAGTTGTTCAGTAGCATGCCTTTGAAGCCCAAGTATGCAGGCTATAGCTATTTCATATATGTTCTGTATGGCGATGGGTCTGTTGAGGAGAAATTGGTATTCCCTCCTAAAGTCCCCCCTTCCTGACCCTTGACCTCCACTGTGGCCTGGAGAAAGTGAGAGCGCCAGCCGGCCTGCCTCCCAAAGTGGATACATCCTTCTGGAATCAGGGTACAGCCGGGATCCTCCTCTCCCCAAATCCAAGCCATCCCTCGGTGAACACAGAGCAGGTCCTCCTGAACACTAATTGTTTCCATCTTCCCGCTGAATGAGTGTGCTTGCGTTTCCACAGCCCGGCTCCACTCCTCTTGGCCCTATTTTTTGGTATCTTAGCAGAGATATTTGTAGCATTCTTTGTATTTTTTGCTAACCTTTTTTTGTTGATACCTTTTTTTTTGCTTGCTGACTCCATCTTCTTTATTTGCTCTGTATCACTATACAATCAGCCTGTTCTGGTCAGAGATCTGTTGGCAGTATCTCCAGTTTTACCAGTGATCAGTGGCTGAGGGTTTTCCACCACAGGTGTCTGGGCTGTAAAGGGGGTGAAACCATCCAGGTATTGGCCCAGGTACCTGGGCTGTGGAGAGGGTGAAACCATCCAGGTATTGGCCCAGGTACCTGGGCTGTAGAGAGGGTGAAACCAGAGAAGGCTGTGGGAGCCCAGGACTGATGGTCGACCGGGAGAATTAATGAACCATATTATGTGTCCCAGTCCAGCCCCAAACTGCTGGAAGGAGGAGAGGGAGAAACCCACTTTTTACTGCCCCCATCCTTACCCCACCCGGGCCACCCGTCCCAGACAGTCACGGTTGGAGTTTGTTTTAGGCATCACGCTCCTCTTCCTCCCCGAGTGAATAAAAGAGCCATTTGGGGTGAATGAAAGGGCTCATTAAGGGAGAGGAACAATGAAATGGGAGAACAGCGGACGCAGCAGCCTTAATTAAGCCTGTAAATGACTGTAGTGTGTACAGTACAGCCCAGCTGGAGATCCGTGGTCTGGCTGGCCCTTGCTGGCCGTGTATGTGGTCAGTATCACTGGAGCTGTGGGGATGGATGGCCCTCTGGCTCAGATTACACACCACGCTGTGGGAACCACGGGTCAGAAAGACCTCACATCCCAAGATACCCCCTGCTGGTGGGGTGGTGGTGGCCAAGGATTATTTCTCTTAACAGAGAAAAACATACACCTTAATTGGACACATATTCACTTTAAACAAGCTCTCAGGCTGATTATATACAGTATGTGAATGACAGATGATGAAATCCATGATGGGGCTCAAATTCCCAGCGGAATCCTGTGACTGTAGCCTTCTTGTTTTGTATGTGCTAGGGTTGTGCTCATAAGAGACAGTGACATCATCGCGGTTGACCCTCGCATAGCTTGGCCTCTCCTCTGACTTACTGACCCAAACCTTTGCCAGATGGCATCTGCACTCTCATCTTCATCGCCTGGCTTCCTGTACTGCCAGGGCTCTCTTCTCCTTCCTCCATCCCTCCCTCTCTAAATGGGTGTCAGGTACACACTGTAAAAGAGGTGCAATGGATATCTTTTCACCTGCTCCTTCTGCGGGACCCCCACTGAGAGCAAGCTTGTTTCGCCAGCCTCCTCAGCCAAGCTCAAGCTCAACCCCTCGCACCTGTCCTCTCGTGCCTTTTGCCATTTTCAGGTGCATGCTGCGTGTCAATTATTGACAAGGTTTAAAGAATGGATGCAGAACAGAGTGGTACTTTATTTCAGAGGTGAAGTTCCAACTCTCAAAGATTCTCTACGTTAAGCCAAATCAGTTTGGTTCTTGTTCATTCCTACTGGAAGAATTCTGACTGCATCTGTCTAAAAGTCTGTTAGCGATCTCTAGATGACTGCTTTGATCAGTGCTAGTGTTGTGGAGGAGGCCAGAGACCCACTGTGGGAGCGGTACACGTGCAGGGGCAGAGTGAGGGGGGAGAACGACTCATTGTTTGGTATCTCTACAGGACTGTAGCTAATAAAACTAAACTGGACCTGAGGGGAAGCAGCTGAACTTCCTGTAGCGGTTGTATTTATTTATTTGGAGGGTCCGTCTCAGGTCTCCAAAGCCCCCCGTAAACAAAGAGCTTTCCTCCACTCTAGATTGCCTATTTTACTCGTATTTATTTATAATTCCCCGAAACCACTCTGTGTTGCAACCCGATCGCTGTGAGCTTGTGAAAACGCCGGTTTCATTGAGATTCTGTAAAAAGAAGTACTCCCCTGTCCCTCTTTTTTTCTCCTTTCTTTCTGTAATTCCGCTCCTTGGCCACTCACGCAAATAAATACCTTTCTACTTAAACATACATGGGCTAATTAATTCATCCCATCTGTTCTCCTCTCTGCATCACTTCCGTGACACAGAAGTTTCCGAAACAGATTTGGCTCGTATCGCATCGATAACTGGGACACCGTGAAGAAATCAAGGACGTTGAACTAAATTGAAATAAACAAAAATGATGAAGTAAATGTAATTAAATCCTCTCTCCATTTCACACTTTCGAAAGGGGAGGGGGAGTAACTTCAGTAGAGTTCTGGGTCATTTTTCTTGGCAGATACACAAGGCCAGTTTAGAAATAGATTAGCATTTCAATCATAGTTTTTTTGCTAAATTAAACATGAAATGGAAAAGTTTTCAACTGACTAAACAGAAAATACATACTACAGGCATATGCTTCACTTGGATTTGTGAGCGTCTTAGATTTGAAGTTTATATCCAAGTTGAAGTGGACTTTATATGTATATCAGGAGGATGTAGTAGTACCTACTCTAGGTCTTATCGTGGCAGTATTGAAAAGTATTGTTTTCTTGTTGTTGTGAACAGATGAACCACATGTGATCAGGGTGGCTCCCCTGAGGAGCAGCAGCTTTAACAGACAGTTGTTGCTCAAACAGCTGGACAGCCCAAATTAGTATTTGTGTTTATTCCCCCGGCGGAGGAGAGTCAACATTAGAATTGTCATATTTAGGGGGAAAGTTTGGTAGGGAACTTGATTTAACCCCGAAACACACGGCTTGGAAGCTCCCTCCAGGGCACGCAGTGCAAAAATTTCCTGTACATGACAAAAGAATAGTCTGAAGAAAGGAAGCGGTTGTTGCTGTAAGGAAATGACATCTGATTCACTTTAACATCTGCTCTAGATGGAAGACTACAGGGCCTACAGATAGTTCAACCAGGGAACGAGAGGGAAATGATGTTCTCACTTGTGTTCTAACAAATATTGAATGGCCCATTATCCATGGAGCTACACCATGCACTATCCATATGATAAGATGATAGTTTGTTGATTTCGTGATAGCATCAACTAAGAGAGAATGCAGGTTGTGAAGGTCCACAAAACAGTGTTTTGTGATTCTGTGAGGGCCTCACTCATTCTATTTTCAATGCTAGGGGGAGCTAATACTCTCTGGTTAGTCAATTATCAGCCTTTATTTTAACATGGTGTCATATTGAGACCAAGTCTCTTTTTCAAATGAGCTCTGCACAAAACGTTAATACAAAACCCAATAAAATTACTAGATTACATGATCATAAAGAAACTGTGAGCATTCCCCACCAATGTTTTACATTTAAAGGAAAATATTTTGCATCATCTGATGTGAAATTACATATCTTGAAAACTTAAGTGCTGACAAGCAAAACTTTTTGGGACAATTGACTAATCAAACAAATAGCAAAATATAGTTTTTGGGTGGAATTGTCCTTTAAATTCCCTGGGATCCATCTCTGTTGCCATTTCATGTCTGACCACCAGAAATTGAAGTGGTAGTCTAAAATGTTCCATGACATACTGTATATCCCAGTACTTAATTGTAGAAGTACATTTTAGCAGACACTCTTATCCAGAGTGACTTGTAGGAGCAATTAAGGTTAAGTGATTTGCTCAAGGGCACGTCAACATATTTTTTTTCACCTAGTCTGCTCTAGGATTTGAACCAGCAACCATTCAGTTACTGGCCCAACACTCTTAACCACTAGGCTACCTTTGTCTCTCTCTCGCTAATATATATATAACAAATAGCAAAATATAGTTTTTGGGTGGAATTGTCCTTTAAATTCCCTGGGATCCATCTCTGTTGCCATTTCATGTCTGACCACCAGAAATTGAAGTGGTAGTCTAAAATGTTCCATGACATACTGTATATCCCAGTACTTAATTGTAGAAGTACATTTTAGCAGACACTCTTATCCAGAGTGACTTGTAGGAGCAATTAAGGTTAAGTGATTTGCTCAAGGGCACATCAACATATTTTTTTTCACCTAGTCTGCTCTAGGATTTGAACCAGCAACCATTCAGTTACTGGCCCAACACTCTTAACCACTAGGCTACCTTTGTCTCTCTCTCGCTAATATATATATATATATATATACACACAGAACAAAAATATAAACGCAGCATGTAAAGTGTTGGTCCCATGTTTCCTGAGCTGAAATAAAATAAATGTTCCATATGCACAAAAACCTTATTTCTCTCAAATGATGTGCACAAATTTGTTTACATCCTTGTTAGTGAGCATTTCTCCTTTGCCAAGATGATTCATCCACCTGACAGGTGTGGCATATCAAGAAGCTGATTAAACAGCATGATCATTACACAAGTCAACCTTGTGCTGGGGACAATAAAAGACCACTCTAAAATATTTTGTCACACAACACAATGCCACAGATGTCTCAAGTTTTTAGGGAGTGTGCAATTGGCATGCTGACTGCAGGAATGTCCAACAGAGCTGTTGGCAGATAATTTAATGATCATTTCTCTACCATAAGCGGCCTCCAATGTCGTTTTAGAGAATTTGGCAGTATGTCCAACCGGCCTCACAACCGCAGACCACATGTGGGTGTGCCTGGCTCCCAAGTGGGTGGGCCTATGCCCTCCCCGGCCCACCCATGCTTGCATCCCAGCACAGTCATGTGAAATCCATAGATTAGGGTCTAATGAATTTATTTAAATTGACTGATTTCCTTATATGAACTGTAACTCAGTAAAACCGTTGAAATTGTTGCATGTTGCGTTTGTTTTTGTTCAGTATTGTTCACGTAGCGTCTGATCTATCAGGCCTCCCTCCAACTGCTGCCAAGGCTGCAGTTCGCATTGTCTGTGCTGTAATTAAACAAAACATCAGAACTCAGGTTGTCTGGTTAGAAGTAGCTCTATTTTCTGTTGTCTCAAAGCTGTTCCTCCTAATGGGCTGTTCCCCACAGCAGACCTTCATTCCAACTGTGTGGGGCCATGTGACTCTGTCTCTCTTTCTTTTTTCTTTCTCTCGATCCATCTTTCACTCTCTCGTTCTCTTGATCTCTCCCTCTTGTTCTCTCTCTGGCAGCTGTTTCATCCAGAGGCTTTACCTGAATATTCATGATGCACCTATTCCCAGGGCCAGCCGCCTGCAGCCGTCCCACATGTGTACACACACTCACGCACATATGTGCACACACACCGGATATACAAAAAATAAGCATGGTATTGTTTGAATAGTGAAATAATTTAAAATGCCCATCCTTAGTGTGTGTGTGACTGTCTTGTATGTGTACTCTGTCTTGCGTAAGTATTTCTGAGATGGGGACCCACTTCAGGGAGTTTCAGGTCAGCATGTTGAACATGTTGCAGAAGAGGAAAGGGGGATATAGAAGCCCTCCCCTCCCACCAGGGCCTACTGCAGTAGAGGACACCAGACCACCACCACCACCTTCCCCTCTCTTGTATGCTCACTCCTACTCACCTGTTTGGCTGGCTGAACTCTAACTAACTTTTATTCACAAGAAGCCCAAGTCATATGCCCACGATAGCAGCAAAGACACAAGTGGCTGTGGAGGTTATGATTTTGAAGCCATGAGGTTGGAGTACGATTTGTATGACATTAGAGAGCTTAGAAATGAGTGGCGAGCTTCTAAGATGTGGACCATAAACCATTTCACTCCTCTCTCTTATAAGATGTGGGCCATAAACCATTTCACTCCTCTCTCTTATAAGATGTGGGCCATGAACCATTTCACTCCTCTCTCTTATAAGATGTGGGCCATGAACCATTTCACTCCTCTCTCTTATAAGATGTGGGCCATAAACCATTTCACCTCTCTCTATTATAAGATGTGGGCCATAAACAATTTCACTCCTCGGCTCTAAAATTATATGGATCTAGAAAATTGTTTTTTTGACTTAATGGCCAACACATGCCTGTGTTTGTGCAATGAGGTCAATTTTTAGCGACCCTTTTTAGCTCATGTGCACCCCTAGAGGCCAATCTAGAAATCCTCTATTGCCCCGTTAAGGCGGTGGCCATGTCCTTCAGTGCAGTTCTCTGGCTCTGCCAGGTGACTGAGTGAATAAATAAGAGGTGTACAGGGTAGGTTGTTGCAGGAGGCCAGGGGCTTGAGCCATCGTATTTCTAGTGGAGCCAGGGCTCTGACAGACAGGCCTGGAGTCACCACATTACACACCGCCTCCTAGGCCCTGCTGTAAACACACCACACACACCTTCCCTATTTAAAGCAGGTGAACAACAATTGTGACCAGATACGAGTCCACTCGATAGTCATAGCACGCCAACTCTGACACAGCCAGAATGTGTGGGTGGGTCTGTACAAAACCATTTGTAGTGAGTTTCTTTGCAATTAGTGATGAGGTTTATAGCAAGAGAAGCCCTTTTCGTGACGTAAAGGAATGAGACGATCCAGTGTTTATTAGTCTTCGTCCAGTACTGTGCCCTGGTGTTTTGGGTTGGTTTCTGATTCCTCCACCTCACTTCCTCCCTCCCGGGGGACTGATCATCCTAGTCAGTTCGGTCAGTTTCGGGGGGGGGGGGGTGCAACCCCCGCGACATGGTGGACAGGATGTGAAGGCTGGGGGGGTTACGGAGCGGACCACGGAAATGTGCTTCTCATTAAGCGCTGCGGAAATAAGGGCTGACCCTCTCGCTCACCAGGGCATATCTATTTAATGCTGCAGCGTGGAGAATTAAGAGCTGGGCTGGGATCAGGTAGCATAAGGAGAGAGGGAAAGAGCGAAGGAAGGAGAGACAGACACAGAGAGAAAGGGAGAGCAGGGAAAAAGAGGAAGACGGACAGAGCGATAAAAAGGAGATTGGGGAAGATGGAGGGTGATGAGATGCAGAAGAGCAGGAAACCAAACTCACTAGACTACTTTCAGCTTTATTAAAACACTTGGCCTGGCCTCCCTCTCTGGTTTGGCTCGTCTCTGTGTGGTCCTGAAGCCCACCAGCACCGGCCCCTGGTCTCCAGCTGGGCCAGCCAGGCCGGCCGGGCTCTCTCACACACGCCCCTGACAACAGGAGAGGATGAATCACATCCAGACTTGTGAAAAATGAAGTAAGTGAAAGTGCATTGCATCTTTACAGAAGAAAGCAGAGTGTCTTCTATGCATAGAGTCAGGGAGATCATAAGATTTGCGTACACACACATATACACACACACACCCTCCTTGCCCTCCGCTGTTTCATCTCCCCTACCCCTCACTGCGTGAGAGTGAGCGCAGGGCCAGTGAGTGATGGTGTCCCTCTGACCCAGTTCTCCATGCAGCATCCTTCATCTCCACTCTGAGGCGTGTACCTACGGCCCTTTACCCCAGCCACGTCCATCTCTCACCCCACCAGACAGGCCGTGTTCATTAGTACACACTGTAGCATTGTGCAATGAAAACGGAAGTTCCATATAATATTCTTCATTATGACCTAAAAGACTAAACTGATCCTAGATCAGCACTCCTCCTTCTCTGCTTTATGAGTACGGCTCTGTTTTTTCGTCATACAATGTACTGTTTGTTAACACAAGGTGGCGTGCTTTTCTCGTTTTCAGCATTATAAATGTATCTGGCTGCCGTACTGTCTACCCACCACAGATGAACCACAGTGCCAATAAAATAAAACTGAATGATTAAACTGTTGGATAATTTTGTTGTGGTATTAATTGCTTCTCAGGTGTGTGTGATTGTAATGACAGTGATCCATTCACTCTTTATTCAGGGTTTATTCAGTGATAGTGATGCTGTAACTGGTCATAGTTAGGATTGGACTGAGGGTTAATCCCAAATGGCACCCTATTCCCTTGTGACCAGGGCACCTAGTGTTCTGATTAAAACTAGTGCACTATGTAGAGAGTAGGGTGCCATTTGGGATGCATACTGACTGTTTGCCAAAGAGACAGGATACTTTTTGTAACTCTGCCTCTCCAACCAGGGATACTGAGAGAGGAGGAACAATGGGAATAGGAATGGAGGGCACTCCGAGCGCTTTTTGCACCCTCTCAAAACAGTGAGAGAGAGAGCGAGACCTACCAAAATAACAATTAGGCAAAAACAAATTCCATCCTTTTTCGACAACTTCCTGGACAAAACATTTCACTGTAATAGTGAAGGTGTAAACTTGGTAGTAGAAAACCTAAACAGTATATTTGACCTCTCAGCTTCCCTATCAAATCTAAGAATTAGAAGCAGAAATCAGAAGAAAATGAACAACAATGACAAATGGTTTAATGAAGAATGCATTCAGAAACCTATCCAACCAAAAACATAGAGACCCAGAACCCCTGAGCCTATGCCTTCACTATGGTGAATCCATAGACTCTAACCACTTCTGGCAAAATTGGAAAACACTAAACAAACAACAACACGATGAGTTCTCTATCCAAAACGGAGATGTATGGGTAAACCACTTCTCCAATGTTTTGGCCCTATAACGAAGAACAAACAGAAAAAACATATATTTATTTTATCATTATTTAACTAGGCAAGTCAGTTAAGAACAAATTCTTATTTACAACGACGGCCTACCCCGGCCTCCCCTAACCCGGACGACGCTGGGCCAATTTTGCGCCGCCCTATGGAACTCCCGATCATGGCTGTTTGTGAAACAGCCCGGTATCAAACCAGGGTCTGCAGTGACGCCTCTAGCACTGAGATGCAGTGCCTTAGACCGCTGTGCCACCCAGGAGCCTTAAACATGATCAAATACAAGTCTTAGAATCAACTATTAAAGATGACCAGAACCCACTGGATTCTCCAATTACATTGAATGAACTACAGGGAAAAATACAAACCCTCTAACCCAAAAAGGCATGTGGTGTTGATGGTATCCTAAATTAAATTATAAAATATACAGACCACAAATTCCAATTGGCTATACTTAAACTCTTTAACATCATCCTTAGCTCTGGCATCTTCCCCAATATTTGAACCAAGGACTGATCACCCCAATCCACAAAAGTGGAGACAAATCTGACCCAATAACTACCGTAGGATATGCGTCAACAGCAACCTTGGGAAAATAAATTGACAAACAAACAAACCAAAACAAAGGCAAAGTCTTCTCTTGCTTTGTTGATTTAAAAAAAGTTTTTGACTCAATTTGGCAAGAGGGTCTGCTATACAAATTGATGGAAAGTTTTGGGGGGGAAAACATATCACATTATAAAATCCATGTACACAAACAACAAGTGTGCGGTTAAATTTGGCAAAAAACACATTTCTTTCCACAGAGCCGTGGGGTGAGACAGGGATGCAGCTTAAGCCCCACCCTCTTCAACATATACAGTGCATTCGGGAACAATTCAGACCCCTTGACTTTTTCCACATTTTGTTACGTTACAGACTTATTCTAAAATGTATTCAATTGTTTTTTTCCCTAACATATCTACACACAATACCCCATATATATGAAATATCACATTTACATAAGTATTCAGACCCTTTACTCAGTACTTTGTTGAAGCACCTTTGGCAGTGATTACAGCCTCGAGTCTTCTTGGGTATGATGCTACAAGCTTGGCACACCTGTTTTTGGGGAATTTCTCCCATTTTTCTCTGCAGATCCTCTCAATCTCTGCAAGGTTAGATCGGGAGCGCCGCTACACAGCTATTTTCAGGTCTCTCCAGAGGTGTTCGATCGGGTTCAAGTTCGGGCTCTGGCAGGGCCACTCAAGGACATTCAGAGACTTTTCCCGAAGCCACTCCTGCGTTGTCTTGGCTGTGTGCTTAGGGTTGTTGTCCTGTTGGAAGGTGAACCATCACCCCAGTCTGAGGTGGTGAGTGCTCTGGAGTATGTTTTCAGCAAGGATCTCTCTGTACCTTGCGCTGTTCATATTTCCCTCGATTCTGACTAGTCTCACGGTCCCTGTCACTGAAAAACATCCTCACAGCATGATGCTGCCACCACCATGCTTCACCGTAGGGATGGTGCCAGGTTTCCTCCAGACATGACGCTTGGCATTCAGGCCAAAGAGTTCAATCTTGGTTTCATCAGACCAGAGAATCTTGTTTCTCATTGTCTGAGAGTCCTTTAGGTGCCTTTTGGCAAACTCCAGGTGGGCTGTCATGTGCCTTTTACTGAGGAGTGGCTTCTGTCTGGCCACTCTACCATAAAGGCCTGATTAGTGGAGTGCTGCAGAGATGGTTGTCCTTCTGGAAGATTCTCCCAACGTTGCAGAGGAACTCTGGAACTCTGGTCACCTCCCTGACCAAGGCCCTTCTCCCCCGATTGCTAAGTTTGGCCGGGTGGCCAGCTCTAGGAAGAGTCTCTTAGTGGTTCCAAACTTCTTCCATTTAAGAATGATGGAGGCCACTGTGTTCTTGGGGAATGTTTTGGTGCCCTTCTCCAGATCTGTGCCTCGACGCAATCCTGTCTCGCAGCTCTA
Organism: Salvelinus namaycush; assembly: GCF_016432855.1. Taxonomy (NCBI): domain Eukaryota; kingdom Metazoa; phylum Chordata; class Actinopteri; order Salmoniformes; family Salmonidae; genus Salvelinus; species Salvelinus namaycush. Next base: position 11,205,493 of record NC_052315.1, read on the forward strand.
CAGACAATTCCTTCGACCTCATGGCTTGGTTTTTGCTCTGACATGCACTGTCAACTGTGGGACCTTACATAGACAGGTGTGTGCCTTTCCAAATAATTTCCAATAAATTGAATTTACCACAGGTGGACTCCAAGTTGTAGAAACATCTCAAGGATGATCAATGGAAACAGGATGCACCCAAGCTCAATTTCGAGTCTCATAGCAAAGAGTATGAATACTTATGTAAATAAGGTTTTTCTTTTTTTTCTTCCCTTTTTCCACATTTTGTTTTGCTTTGTCATTATGAGATATTGTGTGATGATTGATAAAGGGAAAAAATGATTGTATCCATTTTAGAACAAGGCTGTAACAAAACAAAATGTGGAAAAGGGGAAGGGGTCTGAATACTTTCCGAATGCACTGTATATCAACGAATTGGCGAGGGCACTAGAACAGTCTGCAGCACCCGGCCTCACCCTACTAGAATCTGAAGTCAAATGTCTACTGTTTGCTGATGATCTGGTGCTTCTGTCCCCAACCAAGGAGGGCCTACAGCAGCACCTATATCTTCTGCACAGATTCTGTCAGACCTGGGCCCTGACAGTAAATCTCAGTAAAATAAAAAATAATGGTGTTCCAAAAAAGGTCCAGTTGCCAGGACCACAAATACAAATTCCATCTAGACACTGTTGCCCTATACAAACAAAAAACTATACATACCTCGGCCTAAACATCAGCACCACAGGTAACTTCCATAAAGCTGTGAATGATCTGAGAGACAAGGCAAGAAGGGCCTTCTATTCCATCAAAACTAGGCAAGTCAGTTAAGAACAAATTCTTATTTTCAATGACAGCCTAGGAACAGTGGGTTATATGCCTTGTTCAGGGGCAGAACGACAGATTGTTACCTTGTCAGTTACAAGTCCAACGCTCTAACCACTAGGCTACCTGCTGCCCCATCATGAGAAAACAAAAAGTTAATCTCTTCACACATTGGAAAGAATTAACCAAAAAAAGAATGCTATTTGGCTCTAAACAGAGAGTACACCATGGCAGAATACCTGACCACTATGACTGACCCAAGCTTAAGGAAAGCTTTGACTATGTACAGACTCAGTGAGCATAGCCTTGCTATTGAGAAAGGCTGCCGTAGGCAGACCTGGCTCTCAAGAGAAGATAGGTTATGTACTCTGCCCACAAAATGAGGTGGAAACTGAGCTGCACTTCCTAACCTGCCAAATTAATGACTATATTAGAGAGACAAATTTCCCTCAGATTACACAGACCTACAAAGAATTTGAAAACAAAACCAGTTTTGATAAACTCCCATAGCTATTGGGTGAAACACCACAGTGTGCCATCACAGCAGCAATATTTGTGACCTGTTGCCACAAGAAAAGGGCAGCCAGTGAAGAACAAACACCATTATAAATAAAACCCATATTTATGTTTATTTATTTTCTCTTATGTACTTTAACTATTTGCACATAATATGACATTTGAAATGTCTTTATTCTTATGGAACTTTTGTGAGTGTAACGCTTACTGTTCATTTTTTATTGTTTATTTCACTTTTGTTTATTATCTATTTCACTTGCTTTGGCAAGACTCTCTTGCCTGACCAGGGGACTGGACAAACTGTTATTTTCTATTCTAGTTGCTATGGGGTTGTTGTGTAATACATGATGTAAAAAGGTCACCCTATAGCGTGGACCTTGTCTTACTGGATACAGTGGTGTGCTGGGATCCATTGAGGTGCTAATTAACTCGGAGCTGTGCACTGGCAGTCAATCGCCACCAAGGGGAGACATTACTCCAAGGCTGGAGCTGCTTTGAAAGACGTGCTAGACATTTCCTTTTAGTCAATCATTTTGTATTCAGATTTTCTTTTGGTTTGCCTTGGTTTTTGATGTTTATTTCTTCAGATATTTCTGTGAAAGCAATATTTTTTGTGACATGAATGCTATTGAGTACCCTTTTCATGAGACCTGTCGATGTAGTACACTATACCTTTTCATTAATTAATCTATAGAATCCGTACAATGTGCTGCTTATTTTCAATGAAACAGTTATAATCCCAAAGTTTCAAAGCAAAATGAATATGAATTCAAAAAGATCAAAGCTTTCCCAGCAGCCAGCTTTATTGTAGAGGCATAATGTAGTGATGAATTACTTACCTGTTCTGATTCCATCTCTCTTCCTCCCCTTCTCGCCACATCCCCAACTGCCTTCCTCTCTCCCGCCCTTCCTCTCCTCCTCCCCTCCTCCCCAACTACCCTTCTCTCCTCCTTCCTACCTCCCTCTTCCCCAACTCCCTTCCTCTCCTCCTTCCCACCTCTCCTCACCCCATCTCCCTTCCTCTCCTCCTCCCCAACTACCCTCCTCTTCTCCTTTCCACCTCCCCTCGTCTCAACAGTAAGCAACTAAATAAATATGTACAGAAAATTAAGACATTAAAGGGGAGCATGGGAGCTCATCAAGAGGATTTGGGTTCTCTAAAAGGGATTTAGCCAGCTTCGGCCTGACAGAAGAACATGTTGTGGTAAGATAGTGGGCTCACAACAAAGGTGGCCTTGAGCCGAGCCGAGCAGCGCAAGCTCCCTGGCAGGGCCGCGGCCCTCTCCTGCCTTGGCACTGTCGCCCTGCATTAGTCACACCCCAGGAGAGGGGCCCGAGCCGGGCTCTCCACGCCGCTCCACGGAGAGGAGGCAGAAAGGCCCACGGCTGCTACTGCCACCGTCTACAATGCAGCTTTATAGCTCACAGCAGACATCCCACCTATACAAGGGATATGGAATGAATATACAGAAGACACTAGTCCCCAGTCTTCAGTCTATCGCCACATACACACTGAAAGTATAGGACGGGGGTATTTCAATTAAAAAAGCATTAAACGATTTTTGTAACGTCCTGACCAGAGTTCTTAAGTGTTTTGCTTGTTTAGTGTTGGTCAGGACGTGAGCTGGGTGGGAATTCTATGTTGTGTGTCTAGTTCGTCTGTTTCTATGTTCAGCCTGATATGGTTCTCAATCAGAGACAGCTGTCAATCGTTGTCCCTGATTGAGAATCATATATAGGTGGCTTGTTTTGTGTTGGGGATTGTGGGTGGTTGTTTCCTGTCTCTGTGTTTGTGTTCTGCACCAGCTAGGACTGTGACGGTTTGTTATTTTGTATAGTGTATTGTTTTGTTTTGATTAAATTCATTATGGAAAATTACCACGCTGCGTATTGGTCCTCTGATCCTTCTCGCCTCTCCTCGTCTGAGGAGGAGGAAGACTTAGACTGCCGTAACAGAACCACCCACCAAACAAGGATCAAGCAGCGTGGCAACGGGCAGCAGCGACAGCAGCAGCGGTACCAGGAGGAATGGTCATGGGAGCAAATATTTAACGGAGAAGGACCCTGGGCTAAGGTTGGAGAATATCGCCGCTCTCGGGAAGAGATGGAGGCAGCTAAAGCCCAGGAGCGGTGGTCTGAGGCAGCACGGAAGCGGGGCTGGAAGCCCGTGAAGAAACCCCAAAAATTTCTTGGGGGGGGGGGGCTAAAGGGTAGTGTGGCGAGGGCAGGTAGGAAACCTGCGCCCACTTCCCATGCTTACCGTGGAGAGCAGGAGTACGGGCAGACACCGTGTTATGCGGAAGAGCGCACGGTGTCTCCTGTACGGGTGCATAGCCCGGTGCGGGTTATTCCACCTCCCCGCACTGGGCGGGCTAGAGTGAGCATTGAGCCAAGTGCCATGAAGCCGGCTCTACATATCTGGCCTCCAGTACGTCTCCTCGGGCCGGTGTACATGGCACCAGCCTTACGCATGGTGTCCCCGGTTCGCCAACACAGCCCAGTGCGGGTTATTCCACCTCCCCGCACTGGACGGGCTACGGGGAGCATGCAACCAGGTAAGGTTGGGCAGGCTCAGTGCTCAAGGGAGCCAGTACGCCTGCACGGTCCGGTATATCCGGCGCTACCTTCCCGCCCCAGCCCAGTACCACCAGTGCCTACACCACGCACCAGGCTTCCAGTGCGTCTCCAGAGCCCTGTACGCACTGTTCCTCCTCCACGCACTCTCCCTGTGGTGCGTGTCTCCAGCCCAGTACCTCCAGTTCCGGCACCACGCACCAAGCCTCCTGTGCGTCTCCAGAGCCCTGTACGCACTGTTCCTTCTCCCCGCACTCGCCCTGAGGTGCGTGCCCTCAGCCCGGTACCACCAGTGCCGGTACCACGCACCAGGCCTATAGTGCGCATCGAGAGTCCAGTGTGCCCTGTTCCTGCTCCCCGCACTAGCCTTGAGGTGCGTGTCTCCAGTCCGGTACCACCAGTTCCGGCACCACGCACCAGGCCTACTGTGCGCCTCAGCAGGTCAGAGTCGGCCGTCTGCCCAACGCCGCCTGCACTGCTCGTCTGCTCAACGCCGCCTGCACTGCTCGTCTGCCCAGCGCCGTCTGAGCCATCCGTCTGCCCAGCGCCGTCTGAGCCATCCGTCTGCCCAGCGCCGTCTGAGCCATCCGTCTGCCCAGCGCCGTCTGAGCCATCCGTCTGCCCAGCGCCGTCTGAGCCATCCGTCTGCCCAGCGCCGTCTGATTCATCCGTCTGCCCAGCGCCGTCTGAGCCATCCGTCTGCCCAGCGCCGTCTGAGCCATCCGTCTGCCCAGCGCCGTCTGAGCCATCCGTCTGCCCAGCGCCGTCTGAGCCATCCGTCTGCCCAGCGCCGTCTGAGCCATCCGTCTGCCCAGCGCCGTCTGAGCCATCCGTCTGCCACGAGCCATTAGAGCCGCCCATCTGTCCCGAGCCATTAGAGCCATCCGTCAGTCAGGAGCCGCTAGAGCCGTCCGTCAGTCAGGAGCCGCTAGAGCCGTCCGTCAGTCAGGAGCCGCCAGAGCCGCCAGCCAGTCAGGAGCCGCCAGCCAGTCAGGAGCCGCCAGCCAGTCAGGAGCCGCCAGAGCCGCCAGCCAGTCAGGAGCCGCCAGCCAGTCAGGAGCCGCCAGCCAGTCAGGAGCCGCCAGAGCCGCCAGCCAGTCAGGAGCCGCCAGAGCCGCCAGCCAGTCAGGAGCCGCCAGAGCCGCCAGCCAGTCAGGAGCCGCCAGAGCCGCCAGCCAGTCAGGAGCCGCCAGAGCCGCCAGCCAGTCATGAGCTGCCCTACAGTCATGAGCTGCCCTACAGTCATGAGCTGCCCTACAGTCATGAGCTGCCCTACAGTCATGAGCTGCCTTAGTCATGAGCTGCCTTAGTCATGAGCTGCCCTACAGTCATGAGCTGCCCTACAGTCATGAGCTGCCCTACAGTCATGAGCTGCCCTACAGTCATGAGCTGCCCTCCAGTCATGAGCTGCCCTCCAGTCCGGAGCTGCCCTCCAGTCCGGAGCTGCCCTCCAGTCCGGAGCTGCCACTCAGTCCGGAGCTGCCACTCAGTCCGGAGCTGCCACTCAGTCCGGAGCTGCCACTCAGTCCGGAGCTGCCATTCGTCCTGAGCTGCCCCTCTGTCCTGAGCTACCTCTCTGTCCTGAGCTACCTCTCTGTCCTGAGCTACCTCTCTGTCCTGAGCTACCTCTCTGTCCTGAGCTACCTCCTAAATCATGTGGGGGCCTTGGGGAGGATTCTTAGGCCAAGGTCGTGGGCGAGGGTCGCCACTCAAAGGACGCTAAGGAGGGGGACAAAGACAGTGGTGGAGTGGTGTCCTCGTCCACCGCCGGAGCCGCCACCGCGGACAGATGCCCACCCAGACCCTCCCCTTGAGTTGTAGGGGTGCGTTCGGAGTCCGCACCTCAGGGGGGGGGGTACTGTAACGTCCTGACCAGAGTTCTTATGTGTTTTGCTTGTTTAGTGTTGGTCAGGACGTGAGCTGGGTGGGAATTCTATGTTGTGTGTCTAGTTCGTCTGTTTCTATGTTCAGCCTGATATGGTTCTCAATCAGAGACAGCTGTCAATCGTTGTCCCTGATTGAGAATCATATATAGGTGGCTTGTTTTGTGTTGGGGATTGTGGGTGGTTGTTTCCTGTCTCTGTGTTTGTGTTCTGCACCAGCTAGGACTGTGACGGTATGTTATTTTGTATAGTGTATTGTTTTGTTTTGATTAAATTCATTATGGAAAATTACCACGCTGCGTATTGGTCCTCTGATCCTTCTCGCCTCTCCTCGTCTGAGGAGGAGGAAGACTTAGACTGCCGTAACAATTTTGCTATTGTGGGGATGGTTAGACTGATCTTGTTAGCCTGGGGAATAGTCACCTTAATCTTTGCCAACCAGCTTTACAAGAATGAAGCTGTATGTATGAGAAACAGCTTAGTGCACTTTAGTCAGTTATTTAGGAACAAGTGGGAACTACTATTTATAGAATAATTCATTGTATTATGTTACATAGGTAGCTGTTGGGTTTTTCCTCACGGATCTACAACCATCTTTTACCAGTGCGTCTTTCACTATGGTTAGCGGAGTGCAGGCCAAAAATTTCTCTCTACTCTCTCATCTATCCCAGCTGGGCCCAAAAAGCCTGGGCATGTTACAGTCGCTAAAGGCTCTCTCTTTCCCTCTCCTCCGTAATGAACGACTGTAATTTACGGATAGCCTCTGAATCCTCCCTTGAGTTAATTTTATCCCAGTCACCTGTCAAATACACCACCAGGCCGTGGTAGGGGAGCTATGCTGTGGAGGTGAGAGGTGGGAGGGATGGTACCATCTCCACATCCAGCTGTGTGTGCAGATCTCCTGTTTTTTTTATTTGGGAACAGCTGTCAGGTGTCTTATTGTGTGTGTGTGTGTGTGTGTGTGTGCGCATGCATGCATGCGCGCCTCGTGTGTCTAGCCTATCAGTGGAGCTCTCTGTGGGGCGAAGCCACTGCATCAGCTGCATGCATACGCACACACACACACAAAGCCCCTTAACTACAGTGTGAGCGAGGAGAAAAACAGTAAGATGGCGCTGACAGACATGGTAGCTCTGCTTCTAGCTCCTAAGCAATTTTGCAGTATTTCGTTTTTGCGTGTGTTATTTCTTACACTATTAGCCCAGGACATCTTCTATAATGTAATGCAGCGCCACGTTCTGAGTTGAACCCTATACGTTTGGGCGTCAATATCACGACACACGGTTGGACTCCAGCCGTCCACAATATTGGCACTACAGTACTTTTCGCGTGAACCAAAAGGCAGCAAACATTTTCAGACAGACGCTGTGCCACGCCTGATTTTGTCCCAATAGGTAAGCCTCTATCATCCTTCATAATTTCTGCTGATAATGGTGTGAATTGTGGTGGATGTTTTTTGGACCACATCACCAAGCCCTGGTGTAGTGAGGAGAGAAGGTCACATCACCAAGCCCTGGTGTAGTGAGGAGAGAAGGTCATATCACCAAGCCCTGGTGTCGTGAGGAGAGAAGGTCACATCACCAAGCCCTAGTGTAGTGAGGAGAGAAGGTCATATCACCAAGCCCTAGTGTAGTGAGGAGAGAAGGTCACATCACCAAGCCCTGGTGTAGTGAGGAGAGAAGGTCACATCACCAAGCCCTGGTGTAGTGAGGAGAGAAGGTCACATCCATGCTAGGTTGCTGCAGGCAGCTACTTCCAGGCCTGCCTGACTAGTAGACAGCAGGAGTGAGGGGGAAGGGGGGATCTGCGTGAGCTAGACCCAGCATATGCCTGGCCATGCCAACAGCTTGCGTACGTTAGAAACTCGCCCGCAGGCCTCTTTTTTAAAGACTAAATAATGTTGGGCTCCTTGTCAGGTTGGGCCCCACCAAACCTGGTATGCGTGGGCAATCTGTTGGAGGGAGCCATAAGGAGTGTGGGTGTGGAGGGGGGGAGGTAAAGAAAGAAATGTACTTCATGTTCTCCGACTGTCCTCCACATACCACTATTTTCGGACCTCCATGTTTGACCCCTCACACAAGTTCTTACCTTCTTGTATTGTTCCAGAGAGGGACTCTGACGGAGAAATCTGAGCTGTTGTATATTTACTCATGGATGAGCCGTACTTGCATCCGTATTTGACACGTCCCTCCCAGTGTATGACGTATCAGTTGGATTCTGCCTGGCTGCTGACTTGGCGACTCTACTACAGTCCGGCCCAGAACAGCTGCAGGTCTCGCCACCTTGACACATCCTATAACTTCCATTATGACGACAATCACTGTCTGTAGGTGGAGGTGCTGAGGCTTCTGCAGTGTATCACAGAGGCCTAGGGGTGAGGTAGATGACCTAGTGGTTTTGGATTGTAGATCTCAGTTATATTGAGGTATGAGGTAGTGGTTTTGGATAGTTATATTGAGGTATGAGGTAGTGGTTTTGGATTGTAGATCTCTTTTATTTTGAGGTATGAGGTAGTATTTTTGGATTGTAAGACGCCTCATGGTGATACTGAGGTAATGGGTTTGGCGTGTTTCAGATAGCCTTCGTCATGACGGATGTAGTTCTTGTCAATGTTGGTTCTTTGCTGTGCTGGGTTGAGAAAGGGGCAAGTTGGTGGCAGGCAGGTGGCAGCGGCTGGCTGTTACTACCTCACTCTGTCACAGCAGCAGCTGCAGAGGGAAATGACCACAGTGTGTGTGTGGAGCTACAGTATCTGTTTAAAGAGGACCAGATCATTAAAGCCATTGCCAGATAAAGCACTCCTGCGTGCGTGCGTGTGTGTGTGTGATTATTGTGCAAGTTGAATGTGTGTGTTATGTGTTTCTGTTTTACACAGAAACACACACACACACACACACATTGGAGGTTGGTATTGGTGACATGTGGCGGTATCCGCCAGTCTCCCCCTGCTCTTCCCAGGGCCCATCTGTTTGCCCAGCCTCTACTTTCATAGCACAACTGGCTTCCCTTTTTATCAGGGCTTCTGTTAGCGTGCCGCACCGTAGCGCTCTGCTCTGCGCAAGGCTTCTAGGCTCTGCTGCTACCGCTCAGACATTGAGTAAATAGTGGAGCAAATAGTGGAGCAGCTGAGGGACGACAGAGCTTTACGTTTTCAAATGCCAAGTGGAACACGGTCCAAATCCACACAGACCTTTAAATCAGGCTTTCCCAAACTCGATCCTGGGGCACTTCCAACAAGCTAAACCTGTTTTGAGCAATGCATAAATAGACAGTTTTTTTTTGTTGCATTTAATGAATTAGTTTGGTGTCATTAATAAAAAGAGATGTGTAGCTGGTAGCTCCTCTTGTGTTCCTTTGTTTTGTGACCATATTTTCTTATCATACCAAATTCATGGAGACAGTCTTATCGATTTTTATTGGTTTGTAATGATTTGATTTTTGGCACTGTCACGGAGCAAGTTGTTAAGTGAGTGATCTGGGAGGCAGCTGTGTTGATGTGGCCCGAGGAGGAGGCTGATCTGTGGACTGGTCTAGGCCGACTAGGAGGCTGATCTGTGGACTGGTCTAGGCCGAGGAGGAGGCTGATATGTGGACTGGTCTAGACTAACCTCCAGAGCTGTGGACCGATCTGGGCCAACCTCCAGCGGCTGGCAGCAGGTGAAGCCAACAGGGTCCAAACCGCCCAGTAACCCCCTTCATTTTCCCCTCTCTCTCGCTCTCTGTGGAGTTAAGATCTTCCTCATGTCACCATGCACTCTCTGAATATGCTAGCAAATCGCACACATTGGCTGCCCATAGGCTTATTTTTACCCAGTAGATTTAGCTGTAACTTTCATTTGCTGCTTTGCTTTAGTCATAAACATGTGGCTGGCCAAGGCTTAAAAATCGACTGTTGTTTTCTCAATGGTCATTGATGAAATCAGTAAAAACCACCATCCCCTCTGTTTGGGTAATGTGTTTCCAGTGTTGGTTGTTTAGTTGAAGTGTTGGGTAGAGTAGGCTGGTGCCAGGGCTTTTCCGGAGGGCACAGTAGTGTTACAGGCAGTAAGGGGATCCACAGACGCGCTGCTTGTTTATTCATAAGGGCTGTTATGGAGTGGCCTCGGAGGCAAGCTGCTCCAGAACTGGATAGTGTAATTACCCTGGGGCTAGCATATTAGCACACACACACACACACACACACACACACACCCCCAAAATGCCATTTCACTGCCATCGTGGACATATTGGGGAATGTTTTATTTACCAAGGCAGTGGTGTTGTGTATGTGTGGAGTGCTCATATGGAATGTCTGACAGAAACCTATTATGACTTCAGGGCAGCCTTGTTCACATAAACTTTGCGTGTTTTATTTGTGTCAAATTGACACACACACTCACATGAAGTGTGAGAATGGGTCCACTTAAATTGTGTGTGTTTATTCAAAGGTGCTGGGTGATGGATGAAAAAACACTTCTAACATGTTCAGAGTATGGTATAGAGCCTATATGTTAGTTCACGGTTGAGTGGTGGTGCAAGACCCCAATTGCCTCAGAATTTTTATGTTGGAGATTGAGCGTTGAAAGACCGCCCCCCGTGGTATAATTGTGAATTGTGTTAAGAGGAGTTGAACCGCGCGTTTCTCAGGCAGACAGTGCACTATGACGTGGGTTGCAGTTTAGTGGGTATTTTCTTCGTCAAGATCATCTTTTCAACCAGATCACGTAATATCAAGCAACGTTTTTAAAAACAGAACACTACTTCTTCTCCCGAGTGGCGCAGTGGTATAAGGCACTGCATCTCAGTGCTAGAGACTTCACTACAGACACCCTGGTTCGAATCCAGGCTGTATCACTACCGGCCGTGATTGGGAGTCCCATAGGGCGGCGCACAATTGGCCCAGCGTCCGTCCGGTTTTGTCAGGTGTATTCCGTCATTGTAAATAAGATTTTGTTCTTAACTGTCTTGCCTAGTAAAATAAAGGTTACATTTAAAACATGTAAAAAGTAGATGTTTAAGAGACGGTATCGAAAATGCAATAACCGAATTAATTTATACAAAGACCCCATTAGAAATTAAAGCATATTTTCACTGCAATTTAAAAAAAAAAAAAATATATATATATATATATATATATATATATATATATATATATGTAATAAAATGGATGCATTGTATAATAAATAACTAATTATCATTGCTATCAAAAACGTGTTATTATAGGGTTATTGTTAAATGATGCATTTATTTAAATGTAACTAATATATTCGAGAGAATAACAGGAAAATACGTTTTACATACGACATTTGTGAGAGAAAAAAAGTGTCTATGCATTATATTTATTTTTATAATTATAATTTGGTGAATGTATTGTTCATTTTACTGCATACAGACAGAAGTTGGCTTCAAATACACATTTATTTGGTAAAAAATTATATCATGATGCATATTGATGCTTTAATAATTAAATCCTATACGAGGAAGACCTCTGATCTTTGTAACGAACATTTGTCTTTAATAATATTCCATATTCCACCCCCCCGCCCCCCTTCCCAAATGATTTGCCTTCTTTTATGCATTGAATATTCAGACAGTTGAATATAGAGGTACGGGAAGTATAGAGCTCGTTTTCACCATGCAGCCTACTTTTGATGAGGTTATATTTTAGAGATAGGCCTATTATTGTAAATCATAGACAACAATTAGCACAAACAATATGGGTTGTTGAGTACTTATATGATGAGTAGCTACTTCTATCGACACTATTTTGTGGCCATATTTCAAAACAATGTAATTTCGCAAGGGAAAACAAGATGAGTTCGTAAATGAAAAGTTTATACCTAACCCATGCCCGTTTGAAACGATGTGCACAGACTGTTTCTGACAGAAGCTCAGATAAGGTAGTTTTGATGACAAACCTCTAGATGGAGTGTCGACCTCCTTTAACGTGCAGAGGGAGTATATTTGTGTCGTGTAGATTCTGGGCATCGAAATAACGAACATGGTATGAATGACTCCTTTGGCGCTCAAAGACACAAATCCATCGATTTAATGACGATGAAAACATTAAACATGCATTTCTTGATTATGTAGTTTATTTAGGGCTATATATGTTTGTATTGACAAACAAATTGTTTTTCAGTGACTTCGTGATTACAAAATATAATAGTTGAATATAGGCATCTGTAATTAATTTGTAGTTCAAAATTGGCTGTATAATTGAAATTATATTTCAATTAATGTCAATAAAACAATTGCAAGACTTCTATCCTTTCTATAAATATGTTGGTTAAAGGGCCTTGGAACACTTATTTTAAGCATTGTTCAAATCATGCACCATCTGAACATAATGCACATTAAAAAAATCGTAATGTTTTTAGGACATCATCCCTGAATGACAAAAACAGATTGGCAACATTTATTGTAATGGAATAGGCTAGACCTAACATTACTTTGGTTTTGCGAATGTTTCAATTTAAAAGGCCTACTTGTGCCAATTCTAGTTCATTCACAGGTATGCCTATATTTGAAAAAAAAATATAATGCTCAAACCACTCCTTTTTAAGTTGCTTTAAATTATGGGTAGATTGTTTTTGCAAATAACCCATCCCAGATGAATTAGTTTCGTATTTGTTGAGAGTGGTGTACTTTTAACTCAAAGCAGAATCCACATGAACTGATTCAGACTAAAAGTTGTCAAGATGGATAAAAAACGGTGTCTGTCTAGCCCGCCATGGGTGATTTAAAATGAGATTACCCTATACCGTTCTCACCATATCTTATAAAAGTCGACCTGCAGCTAGGGGAGATAATCTATTCTACATTAAACTTCACAACAAAAACAAGTCTCATCACCATTTACCATAAAAGTTTAGATTTCGATGAGGCGGTCGCCAAACGTTTTTAAATTGTTTGCTTTGAAACAGCTGACGTGTATTTGATTACCCCAAATCTTCTGTATACGTTTATTTTGAGTTCTCATCCTTTCCTACAACAAACATATAGGAACAGTGTTTCCTTTACACATCGAAGAACTTGGCACGTAGAATAAATGTTTTTCAGAACTCTGTTTTAGGCTGTGACCATAGTCTTCACGTTTCAATTTTTTTGGGCTGTGCCCAGAATTGCAGGTTTTCAGCTATTTTAGTCGTGTGTTATTAGTAAGATTGATGTCATGAAGAATAGCCTACGACCGCTTTGTTTTACTGCACTATCCCAACAGGCTGACGCAAACAACTGACACACAAGTCTTGATACGAAAACCAACTACTTTATTCAATTCTGAATCAAGTTTTCACATGCTTCATTCGATTTACTGCCGATAATGAAATGGCACGATTACCGTTAACGATCTATGCAAGTTTGTACCAACTCTTTTGATTACCTCTGCAAATGTCAGATCATAACTTTGGAGCTGTGAAAAGAACTGGTACATCTGAAAGTTGGAAACAATGTTGGTGACAATGGGTGCAGGCAGTTCTTCCTCTTTAACCTGTATTCGCAAACGCGCATATGACAGTCATATAACAATATTTCACTTCAAGAATAGCCCTGTAATCATCGTTAATATGGTTTATGATCCTCCAAACTTGCTTTACCTTGCACTCGCAGAAGCTTTCGTAGAATGACAGACTCCAAAATGTTGTTTTGTGGTGTTCCAACACATCCTTAATATTCTGATGTCTAATAAATGACCCTGGGTTTGACAACGTCTCAAAACGTATAGGCTATATTCGATATTGTTATTCCAGTGTTTGCTATTCATATGATTTTTTTGTAACTACGCGCAGCCCCTGCCCCTATTATATTGGGCATATTATATTGGGCAGCCCTGTCTTGGTTGCTGGAGCTTCGAACATTTTTTGTGCAGAATGTGGCAGAAAACACTATAAAGGCGTCTCTCGAGCCATTCTGTTAAGGGATTTAGCTAAGAACTGGATCGATATTACTCGATAAAACAAGTACTAATAAAAATCAGGATATGCGCATTGCATTGGTTTCATTTGGAATTGGAATAAATTAATGTGTTCACCTTTTAGGCTTAAAATTAACTTTACGAACCAATCCCTTCATGTTATTTTTGCGGTAATTAATAGATAAACCACGTGGTATATGAATGTAATAATCCTGTGACTGTAAGCGTTGATAATTGTTGATAGTACCCTGATACGCTTTAGGCCTATCTCCCTTCAACCCTGTTTGTGCGCTACCCAAACCTTGCTTGTGAACCCTTTGTACAGTTTGATTACGTTGCCAAGTTGGTCGTTTCTCAGCAGTATCTGAAATCAAGAATGTGATTTAAATGACATGAGATATATTCGAAACCAAAATATCAAACTCGACTTGAAGCCCAATTAATATTGGCATTCAATATATTTTTTCAAGGCACCTTAGCAATCAGCCTGACATAGATGTAACAGGAGATCTCATTTGTATCTGGTAAATGTAATATCTGTAGCATATGCTTATTGGCGTACTTGTTCCATTTCCTAAATCAGTTATATGTATATTTCACCTGATAGTAACTTCGATCGAATGATTCCAATGCTATTTACATTTGAGTCATTTAGGAGACGCTTTTATCCAGAGCCACTTACAGGAGCAATAGGTTTCAGTGCCTTGCTCACGCCACGGGCACATCGACAGATTTTTCACATAGTCGGCTTGGTCATTCGAATCAGCAACCTTTCGGTTACAGGCTCAACGTTCTTAACCGCTAGGTTACCTGACATTGAATGGCTGTTGTATGTGAACGGCATAGAGGCTGGGCAAAAGTAAGCTACAGTAACCAGTGACAGGTACGGCATTCCTCTGTGGCAAATAGCGACCCTTGAAAGGAGGTGTGGCAGTTCTGACACTTCATGCAAACCTGTTAGAAGATTATGTTGTGTGCGTACAACATACACTTAAGGATGGACCATTTGAGACAGGAGAAAACACTTAACTGATGACTCCGGACAAACTTGTTTTAGTTACAAAAATATGTTAAAAATGATCATATTAAATATAAAACACTTCGGATTTCATTCATTTCATATCGGAGTTAAGACTACATTGTTGGACTATAGGGCTGCTTGTGTCTTTGATATTTCATGTTTGTTTTTACATTCTTTTTTACTCGTTAAATTCCAGAGTCAAGGGGCATGTGGTTCCCACCCACATAACTGCATTTGCTGGCTTATGACGGTTTGAAACATTTGCACACGAAGATATGGTCATGATTTTAAGTGTAAAAATATCAAACAATTATTTATAAACTACATTTTATCAGTAGGCTACCGAGTCTGAAAACTGAAGATATGCGCTGCTCGAGCCTGCCTCGTTGAAATCCACGTTACTGCAGGTTAATAGCGTTATGTTCAGCATGTCTCCACACACAACAAGCGTTTTGACATGTACACGTCACCATGCGTGGGAACCACCGCCCCTCATCGCTCAAAAGAATGATAAGAGGCTTTGACCTTAATGAGGGACACTCATTGAAGTTCCGTGGAATGTCACCTCTGCTAGTCCAAACGTGCGCACTCATAGCCTAGGCTACTTCATATAACAAGCAAAAAACACATTGTCATTGAGAAATTCTGTTTATTTGGCTATTTGAGCAAATAATCAACACCATCACTTTTCGTGTCATGCTCATTGTAAAATGTTTAGTCACACTCGCATACATAATATGAGCTCTATCGGCTACAGTTGCAGAATAGGTCTCTTTCACACAAAATATCTAACTGCAGTCAACCGCAAGGGCAAAATCAACACAGTAATAAATACAGCCCACAACAATTCAATCATGTAGATATGCTGCTTAACTTGCCTGCTACCACACAATTCCGACACACAGGCTAAATGAACACGTATAAATTGATATAGGAATCCAATCGCACGTGATATGCACACATCAATTGAATGTAGAAGCATCAAACAGGCTTACGACTGTCATATGACATGAGTATGCATGCCTTCTAATTCAATACGACCCACCGGCACACCTATGGTTGATATTTTCCATATCTCCATTGGGAAGCAGTAGAAAATCCGCTGCAAAGAATTGGTGTTAGTTTCTGTCGACCAGCCGTAAATTTGCGCCATCAGTGGAGTTCTTAGATGCTCATTGTGATGGTATGATATTGCTTAGATGTCCAGCATTGCAACAATGCTCTGGTGCTAAAGCAGCAAGAATGCGCTATAGCCTATACTTATTGACGTTTTTTCGATCGCAATATAGGCGCCGAGGCATTCCTCCCTCTGTCCCAAGCGCGCCGTAGATTTATAGGAAGGGTTGAGAGAGTGCGGTATGCAGCAATATGTAGGTGAAAAAAAGCTTTTCTGTGCGGGAGCAGAACGCAGACCGGGGTCTGTGGCACTCGACTCGGACTCTGATTTGCCA
Organism: Salvelinus namaycush; assembly: GCF_016432855.1. NCBI lineage: Eukaryota > Metazoa > Chordata > Actinopteri > Salmoniformes > Salmonidae > Salvelinus > Salvelinus namaycush. The sequence goes on from NC_052315.1 coordinate 11,221,633, forward strand.
CTAGGCTATGTGACTCCGCGAGGGGAGGAGATGGCAAGAAAGAAGTGGCGTTCAGTTGCCGCCCGGGTTCGCGTGGTTAATATGCAAATTGCAGCTATTGCGGAAATGAACAAGGGGAGACTCACTGAATCGATTGCAACTTCTGCACAAAGTCTATCAAACCAAGCTGAGACAGCTTTGCCAGGTTTGGACCGCAGTCAAATATCAAGGAGTGAAGAAAGGCTCCCTGACATTGTTTATTTTTTGGGATTAATACAACAAAAACTGTTTTCCCTTGCGCTTTATTATACTTAATTGATTCAGTGTAAAATACTCACACCGGAAGCAAGTTGTAGCGTAATACTTTTTTTCACTTCGTCGCAACAGTCTAAAGTTGCTCACGTATATTCACTTTATACATTACAATGGTACGTGCAAATATACCTCTTACCATCTATTTTTACAGTGAGAAGTAATGGACATGTGCATAAACGTGGTGTGTACGGGCTATACACAGGTTAAATGTAGACTAAGAAGTCTTCTGCTTTTGTAAAAGGATTTGACAAGAGTCCGTGTCAGACTGGTCTGTGTTGCCAGCTATGTATGCAAATGCTGATAATGCGGATATCTTGATATCGTCAAATAAACTTGGCAATTGAACAAAACAGAAGAGCATTGCACTCCCGGTGTTGCCGTCTGCTAGGCCATCCTAGCGACCAGAGTGAGAGATACATTGTTTCGTTATGTGGTAACAAGTTGTTCTGCAGAGTAAACGAGCGATTGCAGATAAATGCATACCGAGAAATTCTGGTGACATGGGTTTGTCCAATAAGATGGATGCTGGGCTTCAAATCCTAGAGTTTAGTCCAATCAGAGGACGGAGCTCTAGCGTCGCACTGACGGCATGGATACCGTGAGGCTGGCAAAATGCCGTTAGCAGGTTAGCCTATTCTCAATAGAGGTTCTATGCGCTGCAACATGAGAAAATACAGTAGCCCAATATACATCTCCTGAACGTATTGTGTCCGTTCAAGCACACGAGGTAGTGAACAACATGCGTAGACCATTTTCCTTACGCCGCACGGTTATTGTGGCGCAATGGTGTGTGGCTTGTATTTGCTTCAAGGTATTTATTAACATGAACTACTTGAGCAACACATGATCTATAGTCCATATAGTGAATCAACACTTCAGTGAGATATAACGGTTGTGTAATATCCCTTTCAGGCTGGTGTGAGGGCTTTCAGTAAATGCAAGCAGCCTTTGGCTACTTTTATTATTATTATTATATTTTGCTGTAATAGCAATATATAATAACCGTTGCAAGTGCACCTTTTGCCTTGCTGGTATGTTAATGAACCTTTAGACTGTGAATAGGCATGCATTTGGTTGCGGAGTCTTGGTGCAGGTGTGTGTGGAGAGTGTTCAGATGCAGCAGAGACCACACTCGCCACTTGTGGTCGCTTCCCAGGCGATTTTCTAGAGGGTGCACAAATGACTTTTCCCTCTGGACGGAAGTTGTTCACTAATAACAAATTCGGACAGCCCATACAGAAACAGAGTACATTCATGACTCACACACACACTCTTGATCAAGAGTATGACTCTCTCTCTCTCTCTCACACACACACACACACACACACACACACACACACACACACACACACACACACACACACACACACACACACTTGATCCAGTGATTCTGTACGGGCTGCTCGAATTTATGTCAGGCCAATCTGATATTTGGGAGAAAAATCCGTCAAAATACTAAGTCACACCAAATGTTGGACGCCTTTACTGTAGGCTAATTAGTATTTATCTTACTTTTGTTTCAAACACACTGTAAATGGGCCTCTAAAATGCGAGTATTGGTTTGTTGACATTATTTCGATTAATATTAACCCTTACATGTCTGTAAGGGCAGGTGAAGCAGACAATAGGCTACCAATGCCAAACTTTGGCGTTTGGGTAGTATAGTACTTTAGGAGTATTATAGAATGTTGTAAGATGTTGGTCAGTCTTTTGATATAAGCTCTATACCCAAGTTATTACGCATGCCTTACGCACGTTGTAATCACTATTGCCAAGTAAACAATTGTTTGTTTGATGCTTTAATTGTATTTCATTACAATTGATTATTTTGTATAGATGGTTATGATTGAAACTGAATTAAATAAAATTCAAGCATCAAGTGTTCGTTAATGCGTGGGTGCTGGAGTTACGCGATGCTTTGGTTTTGGATAATATACATAGCTTCGCTGTGGATCTTGCTCATGCTTACATAATGGCATGTGAGTTAGGAAAATGAGTGGTAGCCTAATCTTATCTCTCATATGGCTCTCTCTCGTTTATATTATATAAATGTGTGTGTGGGGGGTATTTGTTATGTAAAGTTTAATGCACTTTATTGAATTGTTGGGATCTGCACTCGCTGTGCACCCCTCTGATGAAATGTGTTGTGCAAGTTCTTACAAATTGACATAAATTGGCCAAGCAGACATTGATTTGCATGTAATGTAGCATATGTCAGTTACAATCAGCCAATACTATGAATAGATGAATAACCTAGTTACAGATTAATAGACTATTAATGTCAATGATGACCAATAATTATAATTAGGCTATAACTTGTTGTAAATGTCGATAGTTGGAATATGGAATACCGTAAAGCCTACTTAGTCCGACGAATTTTAAAGTTAAGCATTTGTTCAAAAGGGGTGGTATATCTCCTATCGAGTGTGTGGTGATCCCTCGAGCTCTCTCCTCCCAGCTATACACGTCTCATTTGCTTTAAACATCATATAAGAGCATTTATTTAGCAGTGTTGGTGTTGCAGTCTTACGCGATCCCTGCTCGTCCTGATTTAAATGAATAGGTTCGCATTGTTTGCATCAGTTTGAAAAGCCATTTCATGGCGGGGCTAAGAGGCTCAAGTAGGCAGTTTATAATCTGAACATTTTAAATAGGCTATGTAGGCTATATATTACTGTCCCGCATGTTCATTGCAGGCTACATTGCAGGCTATGTAGGCATATAGGCTACATCACTGTCCCGCATGTTCATTGCATTGACGTTGGTCTCAGTAGCCTACTTCCTTAAAAAGCGTCGATACTTTGGGAGCTATGTTGAGAGGTGAGCACAAGAGTTTGTCCTCCGCACACAGTGGACAAAAGTGAACTGTAGCTGTATGGAACTCAGTGCATGCTGTTGTGGCTACTCTCCGCGGTTAAAAGATTAACAACGTGCTCGACACTCAACCTTATATAAATGTAGATCGGGTGCTGAATCCTCGTATGTAATCCAAAGAACAAAATCCTCCTCTCCGCCATATACAGGACAGACGCAAAACGGATTCAATTTATCGTCTCCTGTTTAAGATTATTTGCTAAACGGAAACCATCTGTCGGGCTTCAGCAATAAGCAATTGGTTGGGTGTTCAGAGGCATTACTAGATCCATTATCTACCGCACCCTTCTCGTTCGTAAATCCGACAGACTCATGTCAGAGTTCGCTCCACGGTGAAGCAAGCAGCACCACATGCCTTCAATGCTTTCGGTTTTTGCAACCTTTCAGTGGAGTGAATGAGAGATCTCTTACCGAGTCCAGAAGAACGAGCGTCTGACAATCAGATATTTTTTGTAACGGTATTAATACGATATATCAAGATTTGCACCGTCCGAAGATCCCTTATTTTTTCCTCTTTCCTGTGATTTTTAACCTCCGCTACAGCCAGTCTGCGCTGGGACTTTTCTTTTGTTGTTTAATATGCCTCTGGTGAAAGTTATGAGTTCTCCAACAAAGGGACTGCTCTACGGCTTTTACTGCACTGTACGGTAGATGAATGCGGAGTGGAAGCGTTGTAACTCGAGGCGGGGTTAAAGTTCAGCTCTATGCAGCGGTGAAGCGTTCGTTGCAGTTCGCAGAGTTGGAAATGTGAAAGCAAGAAGCAGGCTTTATTTTTCTCTCTCCCTTCTCTCTGTCTCTCCTTTTTTTTCCTTTTCACACACACGGACACAGCCACCACGCATACACGAGCAGACACGGACACACACCCACACACATAAACACGCAGACCCGTCACAGCAACCAAAACACACACACACACGGGCACACACACACACACACATACATACATACATACATACATACATACATACATACATACATACATACATACATACATACATACATACATACATACACTCTCCAAATCCAAGATTAGATACAACAGATATGTATTCTCCACTATGCCTAACACAGGTAAGTGAGCCTTTCATCTGTCTTTAACCATTTTTATTGCATTCATGCTTTCTTCCTCAGGGACAGGGTGATATGGACTAACGTTGCTCAAGGCATGTAACTTTGTGTGCAGTAGGTTCAGCATTCCTGGTTTGTCAGAGCCATCTGAACTAACTACCACATGGCGGATGGCGCCTACCTCCTACATATATCCACACACGTATATGCATGTCTATTTTAGTTCATATTAGACATTGACTATCTCGATGTCAAGCGCGCTTTAACTTGGACTACTTTTTGTATCCAGAGTTTCAATCCAGAAATGAAGGTGGCCTCTCCTATAAGTTACATGTGCACGTTGTTATCGGCGCGTCTTTCCACATATTTGATATGAATGAATGCACACAATGTTTTAACATGGGGTACATCATTTTCCAAAGCTTCCCCCGGACGGCTTCCAGGTCCCTGCACTTTGGGTGTTTAACATCCATGCAGTTGTCACTTTGTATCGATTACTGCTTTGAACACAATATTTAAAATACAGCAATTTGCTTGGTCTAAATTGCATCCAAAAATGATCAAAATTAAAACTGTTCCACAGTATCGAGTCCCCGCCACTCTCTGGCATTAAACTTTGCCACTCTCTGGCATTAAACTTTGCGGTGAGCCATGTACACGGGGAAAACACAAGTTGGGACATTACACTTTTCAAATAGGCTACTAGGCTACTATTATATTCGATTGTTATGGATAGTATTGTTTTTTATTTGCGCACTATGAGTGACATGTAGTATGCACTTCCTCAAGAACTTCGATTATATTTAAGAATTATTCAACAACTTTCTGTGCTCTAAGATAGTTGTCTTTTCTTGGACTTGAATGATTGTTGTTAAGTTTGATAACCCGAAATATGGTGGTTTGTAGGCCTGACCAAAAGTTAGTCAAGGTGGGAACGCTAGTGGAATAGCTTGCTTAATGATCAGTTGCATATCCGTAAATGTCGTTAATGTTTCAAAGCATCATCGGCCTGTCTTTCCTAAAAAAATCGAAATATTATTTTAGCAAATGTATCATAATACAGTTATGGTTTTGTTTAAGATGAGAAGATATTCTCAATATGAGTAGCCTGGGGTAAATGACCTGTGGTAAAGATTTCCAGGAGGAAAGTTGCAGCTGCGTGTCAGGAAAACACAGAAAAGATCCATCTATATTCCATACATTATGTTAGGGGTTTGTTGAGGTGACAGAACAGAGGACCTATATACAAATGTAAATTAACAGAGAGAAAACGCACTTATTAACTGTAGCTATAATTGTTCACATATTACAATGTTATAACATATCTTTTTTTCCCTTTTTTTCTCATTATTGGAGGGCAGAAACTGAATTGTAGTTGTGAAAGTTCGGATGGATTTTTTGTGTGTGTGTGGAATACTTTAATTTGTCTATAGCTGCATAAGGCCATAGTATAATTGATTTTTGAAATTGATTTCATATTGACCACCAATAGGCCTATCTATTGGCCTTGTCTCAAGTCAGTTGTATTTAAGTTTTGATCATATTTCCCTAAGTTGATTTCATGTTTTCATACATGTACTTTTCATTATTATTTTGAGATATAGCCTACTTTTTTCAAACATTTTTTAAACTATGACCACACAAATTTATGTAAATGACAAGTACCTGACTTAATAGCAATGATGGGTTCTGGTCCTGGACTTGCCAACCTTTACAATGGAAGACCTTTTCAAAACCATTAGTGCTAATTTACCTCTAGTGCCAAGCATTACTGATAAGTCCTGAATATTTATCTATTAATATTTAATACGATTGTACAGTGCATATACTACAAGACATAAGGGAAATGGGCCCAAAGGAGAAGACTGAAACCTGATACTAGTTGATGGACACTAACTTGAGAAGGGACATTTGGAGAAATGTCTCGCTTGAGTATGTCAAATATTTATTCATCCTCATTTTGCCTGAATCGGTTTTATTTCTTGAAACATGACTAGGGTAATTCACATGTACTACAATTCATCTCAGCTGGATAAAACAGAATCTGTACTAATTGGCAAATTTTAAGTATTGACAGTTGAATGATATATTGAAAAGACGCTGTGTGTAATAAAATCATCTTATTTGGGCAAAAATACTTATAATCAAAGTCTTTCAATTGATTCAAATACGTTTTTTGTGTGGGTCGAATCGTATACAAGACAGGCAGGCCTAAAGCACTTCCATATTTTTTGTTCACTGCAAAGCATGAAATATTATACCTAGAACTGAACATTGACATTCTTTGTGCATTTGTAGAAAAACTATTGATAATTGCCAGAATTTGTCATTGCGTACTGCCTTCGAGGCACATGGTAGTGTTTGTGTCTGGACGTGGAGAAGATGCAGAGATAGAAACAGTTGTGCACGTTGCATGGGTTTGGAAAAACATGCCCCTTGCGGCCTACATGAGGGTGTTCGAATATTTACCTTTGTGTAATTGCTCCAATTGATTAGCAATGGTGAGGCGTCTGCTCTGTTTGAGTCTGTTTACTGTTGTGGGCATGGAGAAAGTAAGCTCATCGACACACTCCCATAAGTACCTCTGTGTTGTGGCGTGGGTGTCAGTAGGAGGGGACTGCCATCTTTGCAATTCTAAATGACAGTTATTCATGAGCTGTTGTTACAGGCCTGTTATTTGGAAACATTAGATCTGTCACCAAGGTGAACAGAAAGAAAACAAACTTCACAGCTGGAAGTTTAACTTAACATTTTCTACTGACACACTTTTATCAGTAAATATACACTACTCTAGTCGTGAAAATGCAGCAGATTATATATATTGAAATGAGGCCTATACATGAAGTGGTTGAGGCACCTGTGCATGTGTGTTTTTATTTATGTACAAAAGCAGCAAAAATGCAGAATGTAGACTATGCAGGTATTGTTCAAATGGCCCGGAGACAGGGGAACTGTATATTATATACAGAAACCACAGATAACAATGCTCATATCAGCCATGAAGAATTTATATTTCATAGCACATTGGCTGAAGTTACTTCAGTTGGAGATGCCATTTACTGGTTTTTAAAACAATACAATTTTCATGCCTATGAGACAAGGGAGTGTGAGTCCTTTTGAAATTCGATGAAAAGGATGGTGTCATGCCATCCCAGTCAGAGGTACAGTATTTCCACTTATCAAGATGAGGAAAAAGTTATTTAATCTATGAATGGTTGAGTACATTTTGCACTGACTCAAATTAAGATCCTACATCTGTAGTTGAGCACATTTTGCACTGGCTCAAATTTAAGATCCTACATTTGTAGTTGAGCACACTTTGCACTGGCTCAAATGAAGATCTGACATCTGTAGTTGAGCACACGTTGCACTGGCTCAAATTAAGATCTTACATCTGTAGTTGAGCACACTTTACACTGGCTCAAATTAAGATCTTACATCTGTAGTTGAGCACACTTTGTACTGGCTCAAATGAAGATCCTACATCTGTAGTTGAGCACACTTTGCACTGGCTCAAATTAAGATCTTACATCTGTAGTTGAGCACACGTTGCACTGGCTCAAATTAAGATCTTACATCTGTAGTTGAGCACACTTTGCACTGGCTCAAATGAAGACCCTACATCTGTAGTTGAGCACACTTTGCACTGGCTCAAATTAAGATCTTACATCTGTAGTTGAGCACACTTTGTACTAGCTCAAATGAAGATCTTACATCTGTAGTTGAGCACACTTTGCACTGGCTCAAATGAAGATCCTACATCTGTAGTTGAGCACACTTTGCACTGGCTGGGGTGGTAAAATGACCTGAGGTGAAGCCTACTCCAGACCACTCACTACTTCACTAACCTCTACTGAGTGTATTTGGGAAATTAAAATACGTCTCTGTTGGAGTGGTGATTTCTCATTGTTTTTTTTGTTGTTTTTTTTTACATTTGTTAGGATTTGATTGGTGCATTTTAAAATGTACTGTTAGATCTGTGCCTAGTCTAGCTTGCCCCCCATAAAACCCACAGCCTACTCACTGTACATATGCATGTAAACACTCACCTAGAAGAGAAGCATATCTGCTCCGTTGCTTATAGCGTAATCTAGTGTGGCATGCTGGGACAAAATTGAAACTGAGTATTTGGAATTGGCACACTTATAAGTTTGAGTTAAAACGGTGTCAAATCAAATCAAATGTATTTATATAGCCCTTGTTAGATCAGCTGATATCTTAAAGTGCTGTACCGAGGGGATTTGTTTTATATAACGGGAAAGATTTCAGGTTCCAGTGCTCTTTTATTTTCTCATTCGGCAATGAACGCTTTTAGTACATAATAAGGATTTCTACAAAGGAGTTTAGTTACTTTTCGTCTCTTTGGTAGCTCAGCTGTGTTTATTTTTTTAAATCTAAAATGTCCTTGTAGTAAAGTGGGACCAGACTAACATTGTGTCGTCTATGATCGTTTGTTCAATATATTTAATGGTAGTGGTCGTTCATCTATTATTACAATTTCTTTGTTCGTCAAAAATATTCTGGTGTGAGTTTGCAGACGCGATACTATTTGAAATATGAGAGAGTAGTTTTAAGAGGTTGTTGCCAGGTTGCGTTGTGCTGCATCGTTCTGGCGTGGTGTCGTGCTGTAACATTTCCATGGCCTGTATTGGGTTGTGAGGCCAGATTTTGAGAGGGAGCATATTGTCCAGTGTGTGACTGTGCTAGTAGCAGGTGTAACGGACTGATCCACAACATGCCATCTATCCACATTCTTTCTCTAATAGCTGTGCAGGCAGCTCTCCCTGCTAAAAACCCACATAATGTACCAGTCTTGGAACAGTTTTCTGAGCGAAACGTTTCTGCCTGTACATCTCTTTGTGTGTGTGTGTGTGTGTGTGCGCGCATGCATATATGTTTGCATGGCGAACAGTTAAAAATAGACTTTCAGCTTTCCCGCTCGGCTGTTGCTTTTTCTATCACCTCTCTGCCAGACACCCACAGACCCACATTCTTGCCAGAGAGCCAAGACACGGCCGTATTTCACTGCTCCCTCTTTGTCCGTACGGTCCAGAGAAACTCCTCCGTTAGCCCGTTCTCCTTGTGTTAATGAAACGGGCCCAAATGCAACAAAAAAAAAATGACGTAAATACTCATAAATACAAAGGTGGCAGACATTGCATATTATTCTGAAATGGAAAATGTTTGTTTTCTAAAAAGTCATTTTTGGAATGATATTCTATCAAAGAGAAGTAGTGCATGTTCTTTATTGCATTCCTTCATTGCAGAGTATTTCAGATAAAAGTCAATTAGTGTTTACTCAATGTAAATCTGATTTTCACAAGATGAATTGTAATGATTATTGTTGCTTTGCCTTTTATTCGATTACATAAACAAAATGTTTCACTATGAATGTATGTTACCACCAAATCATTAATTATTTTCTCCTGTGGTCCTCTCTTTCACAGGATGAATTCCATCCTTTCATCGAAGCTCTGTTGCCCCACGTGCGAGCGTTTGCCTACACATGGTTCAACTTGCAGGCCCGCAAGAGAAAGTATTTCAAGAAGCATGAGAAGCGCATGTCTAAGGAAGAGGAGCGCGCGGTCAAGGACGAGCTGCTCAGCGAGAAGCCTGAGGTCAAGCAGAAGTGGGCATCACGCCTCTTGGCCAAGCTCCGCAAGGACATCCGGCCAGAGTTCCGGGAGGATTTTGTGCTCACTGTCACCGGGAAGAAGCCCCCGTGCTGCGTGCTGTCCAACCCCGACCAGAAGGGTAAGATGAGGAGGATCGACTGCCTGCGTCAGGCAGACAAAGTCTGGAGGTTGGACTTGGTCATGGTCATTTTATTCAAAGGTATTCCCCTCGAAAGTACTGATGGGGAAAGGCTGGTGAAGTCCCCACAGTGCTCGAACCCAGGGCTGTGTGTGCAGCCTCATCACATTGGAGTTTCTGTGAAGGAGCTCGACCTCTACTTGGCCTACTTTGTTCACGCAGGTAAGTCCCTCTTTTGTTTCTCAACTCTGTAAATAAGTCAACATTTGTTAAAAATTGGAGTTGCATAAATGTTGGCCTCACTCCATATGATCATAGGAAATGGAACGTGTGATAAAGTTGTACTGTTAATCGAAAATAAAAACACTTGGATGGGGTTAACGGCTCAAATGGACCTTATCAGAGAGCGCAGGCCAATGTAATGTACGCAGTTGGCTTCACTCTTTCAAGGAACAATCACAGGCTACTCATTAAGTAAGCACCCGACCAAAACAAAGAAATGTACTTGTATTGAAGGACGTTGATTCACCTTGCCCTCACCAAACCCAACAACAGTGCACCGCACAGCACCGTCCCCTCTCAGGATGCAGACACAAATGTTATCTGTAGCAGACAACCATCATTTCATCACAGCAGTAGTCTGGGAAAAGCGGGACAAATCTGCCAAATTCCTCGGACTGCCCTGTCCTTTTGCTGTTTATGACGGGCCAGAAGTTGTGTGACGACAGAGTCAGCTGCTTCAAAACACACTCTCTCCATCACGATTGCTCAGCACAAGCAAATTAACTATTTGGTACATATAAAAACTTCAGCATGCCATCAGCCTTATATTTGATTTCTCTCATGTTAATAATTATTGTATTCAAAGGCTTTCTATTCAAAGGCTTTTAAAAACTGGAAAATACATACTAATTAACAAATCAATTCGATAGGGTTTCATGTTTTCCCCATGAGCTAAATCCTTATCTAGAAATGTTTTCAAAATGTCTTTAAAAAATGTGTGTTTTCACTATTTGATATGAGTTGTGCTTGTGCCATGAAAACTCACCCTGAGAGTGAAGTACAGTGCAAATAGCCGATAGAGAAATGTTCATTGATAAAAGGCAGCGGGGGCTCCTTCCTCAACTGACAGCAACAAACACCAGCTTTCACTTGCAAGGTTTGGAAAGAGCTCTGTTTCACCAGGCAAACCGAGCACCTTAATTACAATCATTTCCACTCTCCAACAAATGGTTTCCAGAAGCTTAAGTGAGCTAGGTGTAATGTGTACCTAGTTTTACATTCCCATAGCATCATATTGTCATCATATGTGTGTATATATATATATATTTTTTTTAGGTTTTGTTCAGTTTTTGCAGATTTTTGCATCGACAGTTGGCAGCAGTGGGGGGCCAGGCCCAGCCATTCAGAATGAGTTTCTCAACACAACAGGGCTTTATTACAGACAGAAATACTCCTCAGTTTCATCAGCTGTCCGGGAGGCTGGTCTCAGACGATCCAGCAGGTGACGAAGCCGGATGTGGAGGTCCTGGGCTGGCGTGGTTTACACGTTGTCTGCGGTTGTGAGGACGGTTGGATGTACAGCCAAAATCTCTAAAACAACGTTGAAGGCGTCTGGTGTAGAAATTAACATTAAATTCTCTGGCAACAGCTCTGGTGGACATTCTTGCAGTCAGCATGCCAATTGCACACTCCCTTAAAACTTGAGACATCTGTGGCACTGTGTTGTGTGACAAAACTGCACATTTTAGAGTGGCCTTTTATTGTCCCCAGCACATGGTGCACCTGTGTAATGAGCATGCTTTTTAATCAGCTTCTTGATATGCCATACCTGTCAGGTGGATGGATTATCTTAGCAAAGGAGAAATGCTCATTAACAGGGATATAAACAAATGTGTGCAAACAATTTTAGAGAAATAAGCTTTGTGTGTGTCAGGAACATTTCTGGGATGTTTTATTTCAGCTCATGAAACATGGCACCAACACTTTACATGTTGCGTTTATATTTTTGTTCAGTATACAATTTGCTGAGGCTCATTGTGGCTAAAATGTAATGGGCGCTTTGCTCTCGTGAGCATTCTGATACCTAAAGTTAGAGTTTTTTTCAGCCTTGATTGTAAATCAGAGTGAGAACAAGAGAGAGAAGAAATAGATGGTTCCCACAGAGCACAGAGGTATGCCTTCAGTAGAATTAAGTCTGCAGTGTGTTCTCGCTCTCGCCATCTCGTTTTCTCTCTCTCTCTGTCTCTCGTCGCCTCGTCCCACAGGATCAGGTTTCTTCCCGTGTCTTATTTAAAGCAGTGAAGCATTTCTAGAGCTCTGTTGATTACAAGCCATCTGAAGAGAGGCTGACCTCATGCACCGATGCCGAAGGTGGGGTTTTTCAGCTGAAGTCAGTAATTAAATGCCAGGGCAAGTTATCCCCCATTGCTGCCAGGGCAAGGTATCCCCCACTGCTGCCAGGGCAAGGTATCCCCCACTGCTGCCAGGGCAAGGTATCCCCCACTGCTGCCAGGGCAAGGTATCCCCCACTGCTGCCAGGGCAAGGTATCCCCCACTGCTGCCAGGGCAAGGTATCCCCCACTGCTGCCAGGGCAAGGTATCCCCCACTGCTGCCACTGCTGCCAGGGCAAGTTATCCCCCACTGCTGCCAGGGCAAGGTATCCCCCACTGCTGCCAGGGCAAGTTATCCCCCACTGCTGCCAGGGCAAGGGGTGGAAGAAGGGGACCCCCGTGACAACACTATCCTGCCACCAACCCATTTAACAGCAAACTTAGTAGACCACTTTTATTATCAGGGTATGAAAATTCTCAAATACAACTAAGTGTGTGTATACTTGCAAAGTTGACAACATAATTAGCATTTTATTATCTTTAGGCTTACTCTTGGTGAGTTATTGTGCAATATGGTATATTCTTGGGAGAGTTTTGTGATATAATGCCACATGCCTAACCCTACTTAGTGGCGAGTGTGTGTGTGTGGGGGAATGGGCCGGGATATCAGTCTTAACCAGGGCTTTCTGTGCGTTGTTCAACCGTCACATCATGTGTCATCTTTAGGAACAATGTGGTGTCAGGGCGGGCCCCCCTTTGACTACAGAGCAAGCAGAGTGGCCAGGGCTAATTTACAGCCTCGCTCTCGGCCCGGCAACGGGTGTCACTATCACAGGAGCACTCAACATGTGGGAAAGGTCATGGCTTAAGATGTTAGGTCCTTGACCCTATCTTCTAGGCATTTGACCTCTTAGACAAATATCACCCCTCATTAGCAGCCAGTCAAGCTGCTGGATAGCATTGGCTTTGGAAGCCTCTGTGATCTGCAGCCCACTTTCACTTTCCCAGCAGCCCACTTTCACTTGGTTTGGGGGCAGCAGGACCAGGTGGTTAAAATTAGCCAACAACCATTTCGACATTGACTGAACCAACCGCTTCAAGCCATTTATTTAATGAACGCAGAAAAATGTTACTAAAATGTTGCAAGCCATATAGGATGCTATAGTAGCCATTGATGGCTTATGCCTAGATAGTTTTCTGTAAAGTTGAAAGTTGTTGGGTGATTAACTGTTGCAGTGGTAGTTGAAATCATACAAATTATATTGTGAAAATGTTCAGATTTATATATATATTTTTTCCTCACCCAGATAAGTATTATTGGCAAAAAACAGATTAAAGAAAACTGTGTTGAGTGAGACTAGTGGTCCCATGGCTAAATCAAATCAAATTCAATTTTCTTGGTCACATACACAGCAGATGCTATTGCAGGTGTAGTGAAACAGTGCAGTGATATCTAACTATTCACTACAATACACACAAAAATAATGGAATTCAGAAATGTATACATATTAGGACAGTGGCATTGACTAAAATACAGTAGAATAGAATACAGTATATACATATGAACTGAGTAAAGCAGTATGTAAACATTATTAAAGTGGCCAGTGATTCCATGTCTATGTATATAGGGCCGCAGCCTCTAAGATGCAGGGTTGAGTAACCGGGTGGTAGCCGGCTAGTGATGGCTATTTCACAGTCTGTTGGCCTTGAGATAGAAGCTGTCTTTCAGTCCCAGCTTTGTTGCACCTGTACTGATCTAGCATTCTGGATGATCGGGGGATGAACAGGCCGTGGCTCGGGTGGTTGATGTCCTTGATGATCTTTTTGGCCTTCCTGTGACATTGGATGCTGTAGGTGTCCTGGAGGGCAGGCAGTGTGCCCCCGGTGATGCGTTGGGCAGACCGCACCACCCTCTGAAGAACCCTGCGGTCGCGGGCGGTGCAGTTGCCGTACCAGGCGGTGATACAGCCCAACAGGATGCTCTCAATTGTTTGTGAGAGTCTTAGGGGCCAAGCCAAATTTCTTCAGCCTCCTGAGGTTGAAGAGGCGCTGTTGCGTCTTCTTCCATTTATTGTGATGTGGTCAGACTGAATGCTCTGTTAAGTCTGCTAACCATGACTTCATGTCACTTCTGGACAAGAGCAAGTAGACTGGAGGGTATTGTAAAAACCTATCTGGTGGACAACTGTCTAATCTTTCAAATGGGATAGTTACTCTTAATAAGACTCTGGTCCTTTTGATGCACACCTTGATTGCTGACTCAAGATAATGGTCACTTAATAATTATTTATTGTGTGTCCCTTTCGGGAAATTTGTCTTGCATCTCAACAAATAGCAGAACAATAAAAAGTGCAGGGAACCCACCCCTGGCCTGTTTGAGAGACACGAGTCGCCGCCGTGCAATGCCAGCAATCACAAAATGGAGGGTGAAGGAGGTTGAGTAAGGGTTAAGGAAGGTGAAGGTGGGTGAAGGCCTCACTGTGGACTGGTTGGGTGATTTGGCTTGAGAGACCCTGGCCTGTAAAGGGAGAAAGACATCCATTGTCGGGTTGATTAGCCTAAATTATGGCGGTAAGATCGCTAGCAATGTGGCAGTAAAGAAAGCAGCACATAGATCGGCTAGCTAGGAGGAATGATGTTCTAATAAAAAATAACAGAAACTCGGCCTTGTTGATTGAACTACATTTCCACCTCACCCTTCTCTCTGTTTTCGCTGTGCGCAATACAATTGAAGGATATCACTGGCTGGATGAGATAACATGTCACGGAGTGGACCTATAGTTGAAGTCGGAAGTTTACATACACCTTAGCCAAATACATTTAAACTCAGTTTTTCACAATTCCTGAGCGGTATGACGGCTGCGTGGTCCCATGGTGTTTATACTTGCGTACTATTGTTTGTACAGATGAACGTGGTACCTTCAGGCGTTTGGAAATTGCTCCCAAGGATGAACCAGACTTGTGGAGGTCTACAATTGTTTTATGAGGTCTTGGCTGATTTCGTTTAATTTTCCCATGATGTCAAGCAAAGAGGCACTGAGTTTGAAGGTAGGCCTTGAAATACACCCACAGGTACACCTCCAATTGACTCAAATGATGTCAATTAGCCTATCAGAAGCTTCTAAAGCCATGACATCATCTTCTGGTATTTTGAAAGCTGTTTAAAGGCACAGTCAACTTAGTGTATGTAAACTTCTGACCCACTGGAATTGTGATACAGTGAATTATAAGTGAAATAATCTGTCTGTAAACAATTGTTGGAAAAATTACTTGTGTCATGCACAAAGTAGATGTCCTAACCGACTTGCCAAAAATATAGTTTGTTAACAAGAAATCTGTGTAGTGGTTGAAAAACGAGTTTTAATGACTCCAACCTAAGTGTATGTAAACTTCCGACTTCAACTGTATGTGAACATTTACAGGGCTGCTGTTAGATATGTTTTATTGCCGCTTTACCTTGTATGACCCTGGCGGCAGAGATGAACAAACAGTTTGCGTGTGTTGAATGACTAAAGACGTCTGACCTATTTCCCTCTGAGCTCTTAAACAGATTTGCACTGTATCTCTCTAAACTAGTTAGCTTTGACGATGCATCCTCGAGGCACTGTAACTTTTAGGTTCTGATCAAAAGTAAAGAGTCAATCCATTTGTTTTACTGGCCTGGAACTGCAAGCATTTATGTCCAGAGAGTTTTGCGCAACCCTCCACAGGTTGGGCAAAGAGGGGTTTTGAAAGGACTTGGCCTTACACACAGAGCACACACACCAGTCTAGTTATCTGCCAGTTTAGATCATCAGCCACTGCTGGAAAACAAGAAAAGGGAAAAGACACCAGCCGTTCCTTTGTAACGGTGCACACACACAAAGATGGTGGTTGGCTGTGTTGCCTGGGGGTTTTTGCTGAGAGTAACAAAATCTGGCAATATCTACCGGCTGACTTTTGGTTCTTCTAATGTTACAGCGGTTTTATATTTCCCTCCCCTTCCACAGGATGTGGAATTACAATAACTTGGCGCTATTTAAGGCGATTGTGGGATAAACCACAACCTTTGCTGTGGTTACGGCAGTACACATTGTGGCTTGGGACGCCCCCACCCACTCAACCCTGTTTTGCCCCCCCCCCCCACCCCCCCCCCCCCAAATCCCACTAACCACCCGACTGCCATAGCTATGATTATAACAATGACTGTGTCACCACACTCTCTTTCGTAAGTACAGAGATACATACACACATGCACATACTGTACCATCCATTGTAAATGAGGTTGGGGCTCATTCATAAAAATGCTTCATTGTCATAGCGTTTGATATCAGCGAGTAATAGCAGGTTTGTGTAGATGACCTGCTAGAGAAATCCCACAGCTGGCACAGCCCCCAGTGCCGAAGGACTAGCCCAGCCAGGATTAGATAGCCAGGATCAGATAGCCAGGATCAGATAATCTGATACAATACACTGCCTGTTTAATATCACTGGATATGACCTTCTTTTGAACCATTTTTTCGCTGCCGTTTATTGGATTAAACAAAGCAGATAAGGTTCTCAGATGGGGAAGCATTGTAAGATTTCTGCCAAACAGCGTTCCCCCTACGTGGGTAAATATCTCAAAAACCTAATTTGCACCGCAAATTCAGGTAATCTGTTTAAAGTGCATTGTCAACGCTGAGCTCTCCCCAATATCCTTAGAAATGTACAGTTTGGGAACATATTGTCTGGTTCCAGTCAAAGATTTTGAGGAAGGAATGATCACAAAACAAAAACAAATGTGCTGGCCAATTTGTCATCTTGACTGCTTTGAGGATCTTCTATCCCTTCGTCTTTGTCAATTTCTTTGTTGTTCATTTGATAAGCAAAAACTCATTCTCTCTCTAAACAAACCAGCGCATTTGGGTGATACCACAACATTTTAAATCCTAATACCTTTCAATATGCGAAACATAAAAGAGATTAGCTCATTAAATGACAATGCCAGCTTTGAGCAGCAGAGGCTAGGCTACGTAGCATTAGCGTTAGTGTAGCATAGTGTGCGCTGGTCTGGCATGTGTTTAGAGAGGGGATGCTGTCTCAATGGGGCAGACGGACTGATGGGGGGATTGGCAATGGGGAAGTTGGGCTAATTAATTCTGCATTAATGCCCCAGTCACCCCAAGACATCCCCAGCAGCAGAGAGGGGGAGACGGAGGCATGTGCCAAGCTTTCTGAAGCTCGCTGTTCTCTTTCTTCTTTGTTCATGAGATACGGTGGTTATCTATGAGACCTAGGCTGACAGGAATCTGCAGGCCTCAAATCTGCAGGACTGATATTTTCTCCTCTCCTCCATGTTGGATATTTGCTTTTCTTTGTCTGTTTTTTGTGGCCTGTCTGGTTTTAAGGAGTTAAAGCCTAGGAACTGCATGTGTCGAACTATAGCTCTCCCTAACGGCTAAGAACATTCAGGAATTCAGGACACAGACGTCTCTTCCCGATTCAGAACAGCAGCTTTGGCTAACTTCTGAGAATGGACTCTTTGTACCCACATGCCATTCAACAAGAGTCCCATTGTCTTTATCTCCCCTCTAGCCTCAGCGCTAGTCATTGCTCAGTCTTTATTGTATGCACTGTGATTGTATTAGGACTTGATGAGGACTTCATTTGAATGGTGGGCAGACAGCTCATATGCTGTTCAGGCCCGAGCGGGGGAAAACTGTGCTAATCATCTAATTACCGCCGGGATTCATTTTCTTTTTGCCAAGCGAGCGCTACGTAGCTGTACATGGGTCAAAGCGAACGCAGAGAGGTAGAAACAAGCCATTCATCTTGTCGCCTGTCTTGGAATATTCCACTTGTTGTCCTGCGCATTGATTTGCCATGCCACATGACGGCGTGTCGGTGGCGCAAACTGATGTACTTTTTTAAACCACACAGATACAGACACACACACCAACGAATGTGGCAGCGAGGGGTAGGAAAGGGGAGGAAGAGACAAAAGGGTCAGGCCCAGAATCTCCGTATTCACTGTGTTTTTAAATGTCAGTTCCTCTCCCATCTTTGTCCAGGGAGCTACAGGAATGTGCTGCAGCCGGTGATTTGTGCCAGTCAGTAGGGAAATAGCGTAACTGTCTTTATGGGGGATCTTAGCAACTGAGAGAGGCTCATCTCCCGCCACCCAGCGCCCTAGCTCTCTCACTTCAGCTGCCACTTTCCAGCCGGCCCAGTGCAAACGGACGAGATTTGTTTCTCTTACACGTGATAAGATTACATTTACAGAATCAAATTGGTCCTTTATGGCCTCCTGAGTGGCACAGCGGTCTAAGGCACTGCATCGCAGTGTTGCGGCGTCACTACAACCTGGTGTTCGATCCCATAGGGCAGCGCACAATTGGCCCAGCGTCGTCCAAGTTAGGGGAGGGTTTGGCCGGGGGGGGGCTTTACTTGGCTCATCGCACTTTAGCGACTCCTTGTGGCGGGCCGTCGCCTGCAGGCTGACTTCGTTCATCAGTTCAGCGGTGTTCCCTCCGACACGTTGGTGCAGCTGGCTTCCGGGTTAAGCAAACGGGTGTTAAGAAGCTCGGTTTGGCGGGTCATGTTCCGGAGGATGCATGACTCGACCTTCCCCTCTCCCGAGCCCGTTGGAGACTTGCAGCGATGAGAAAGATCGTAATCACAAAATTGGGGAGAAAAAAGGGGCTAAAAAATATTTTCAAAATAAAAGGGCCTTTATTGGTATATACTAGAGGTCTCCAACCCTGTTCCTGGAGAGAGAACCTCCTTACTGGAGGTTTACACCAGGCCTCTCTAACCCTGTTCCTGGAGAGATATCCTCCTGGAGGTTTACACCAGGGCTCTCCAACCCTGTTCTGGTAGTAGAGAGACCCTCCTGGAGGTTTTTGTTGTAATTAACTGATTCAGTTTATCAACCAGCTAATTATTAGAATCAGGTGTGCTAGATTAGAGTTGGAGTGAAAACCTACAGGAGGGTAGCTCTCCAGTAACATGGTTGGAGTGAAAACCTACAGGAGGGTAGCTCTCCAGTAACATGGTTGGAGTGAAAACCTACAGGAGGGTAGCTCTACAGTAACATGGTTGGAGTGAAAACCTACAGGTTTGAGAGCCCTGGTGAATATTCATCAGTCCAAACAGGTGTGCTATTCTTCTTCTGAAGAGTTGGTCTCAGAGGGAGCATAGCCACAAGGCTAGTAACATGCAAAATCGGGTGAGCATTGGGGGTTCAGTCAGAAAACTGGCAGAGTGGACACCGGAGGATGAAGAGGGAAGCCGATTTCCAGCATTACAAATGCATTCTTAGAATTGTGTAATTTTTCTGTCCGTTGCGGTGGGGGCACTGCTGTCCTTTATCTTGAAGAGGTCTGAACTGGTTCAGTGCCAAGGCAAGAAACTGAGACCATGTGATCTACTGACGAGCCTCTATTGTGTGGTGAACCCATTTGGGACGGCATATAAAAGGGACTGCAGACATGAAACGGAACAGCTGTGGCCGTCTGTAGGGGAAAGTTGCTACAGATGGTGAAAGAAGTGAAAAATAAACTACCTTATGGCTGGTAAAATATAGAAGACTAGGGGTTTGCTGAACTGGTTCCTCTCGTATCGTGTGTGTATGTTTGCAATGCATGTCTTAGTGAGTGTGTTCAGTCAAGTGTTGTTTTTAGCTGTTGTGTTATAGTGGAGAATGCTTCTTGAATCAACGCTCTGTCCTTATACCATTTCTTCCCATCTGCTGTGCAGTTCAACACAGATGTATTTCTTCTGCGCTCCAACTGACATGTTACCCCATTATATTTAACAATATTTGCAGGTACTGTATATTCATTCAAATGAGCTGATAGACCTTTGGGGGGGAGGAGGTGTGTGTGTGAGGTGTGTGTGTGTGCATGCAGTGTGTATAGACTAGTGCAGGTCTTGTCTCTCTGCTCTGTAGTTAAGAATGGAGGTCAGGCCAGCCGTCTGCCAGTGGGCCCACAGTCCCAGGGTCTCCTGCTCTGCTCACCCTGCAGTGATTAAACCGTGAGTGAGTGATCCGCTCCTCCTCGTGATGCACTGGATGGAGAGGGAAAATCCAGCCTGGGAAGTATCCATCTGGAACACTGCATCTACTGTTTCAATCCCCAGCAGCTTTCTCCCAAAAACAACTGCAGTTAGGCTGCATGGCCAGAGATGTGTGGACGGAGAGGCCTGTGGTTATTACGGACAGAAGAACCAGGCAAACTCCAAAGTTACCCTAAGCGTGATTGATGAGGACGGTAGTCGTTAGGTTAACAAATGGACTGTGCTTGGTGGGTAAGTTTAGCAGCAGAGCTGGGGATTTGACAGTGAGCCATCCCAAAGCCCCAGAGTGGAGGAGAGACGGGGGAGCTGCTCTCCCCTTGGCATATTTGAAAAAAACTGTCCTGCCTCTTTGGACAGTGTCCAGGAGGAGAAGCCATACGAAGCGGACATTTTGTAACGAGGGCCGCTGACATGACGTCGTGAGCATGCTTGCATTTCACCTCATTGTTGTTGTTTTCTTCCCCCGATTGGTTTCCGTTCAGATTGTCAGATGTTGGTTTTTAATTATTGACAAGTGAAGTGTGGGAGTGGGGGGGCACGTGTGTGTGTGTGGGGGGGGGGGGGGGGGGGGGGCGTAAGTGTGGAGTCCTTTTATTTTTAAATTATTGAATTTTTTTCCCGCCAGCACCACCCCTTGGTCGTTCCATCTGTGTATGCGGAGCAGGGCAATAGAAATGAATACGTCAATAAGGATACTATGGCTGTGGCGCTACGTCTTGCCAAGCCACAAGGCCCTGGCACGGCGCACACTGAACCCCCTTGTTTAGTTCAGGGGAGAGGATGGGCGCTTCTTCAAGAAAACATTGAGCATCAACCCAACACATTAGCAATTACGCTTCCCTGGCTTGCGTCAGGAGCGAATGTAAACGTTGCTTGTCCTGGCATGCCGGGAAAAAACAACAAGCTCGGGACCAAGCTACCTTTCTGAAGGAGAAAAAATAAAGGCAGCCAGGCATAGGGAAGTTGGGATATTGTTTTTTCCATTCCTGAAGTGCTTCCCAGCTCCAAGCCATCCTAAAGGCTACTGAGACGAGAGGAAGGGGAGAGATGCTGTAGGTCTGTATGGCTTGTGTGTCCTAATGAGGAAACCTACTGTCAAATCATGACTCACACCTCTTTCTCTTACTCACCTTCTCTTGCACGGTGATTTCACCGAAAAGCTTCCCACTCTGCCATGAATGAGGGACAGAAAGAAAGAACCCTCCCCTCACTTTAGGTCCGCTGTTCTCAAAGAGTGGATCAGTGTGGTGCGTTTTGTTTTTAGGAAATTAATATGGCACCTTTTACGAGATACCCATTCGATTGTGTGGCCACTCCCAGATAGATATGCTTGCTGCTTGTTAGTTTTGTTAGACCAGTATGTCTGACACAAGGGCATTCTCGACCGCCAGGCATTACGGCCCTTCAACCACAAAACTGTTTTCAGAGGGGAGACAAAAGCGGCACTTGATTAGTCGTGAAACCGTCTGGGAACGAGACTCTCGGCAACCAAGCTAATTGGTCAACATTTCCAAACAAGAAAGGAGAAACTCCTGTTCACGTATACGCACATTTAAATGAATGTCTTTTTCTCTTTTTCTGAGGCCCCTTCTAATCACGAGCACCAGTTTTCTCCCATCATTCTTTGTGTGTGTTATTTAGTCTCCATCGCCAGCCTCACCCCCTGAACCCAAATGTATTGGAACTGAGGGGGGCCTCCCTCTCCTAATGGACGGCTCATATTACTTCACACAGACATAGACGGCGTCTGGCCCCGGAGAACTTAGCGCTCTGGCGTGAAATATTGAATATTGTTTAAAGATTCCTTTTGTCCGTGCTTGGACTTGGAGGGAGGGGGGGGGGGGGGACAGAACAAAAGGGAAAGAAGTCACTAAGTACCGCCTGACCTTCCATTCAGACCATACGGGCACCATCACAAGGGCTAACCTCAGTAAGTTGTCCCAAACCAAGGGGTCTACGGTCTACCTCTAGGATTTTGTTTTGATTGAGTTCTCATTTGACCCTTGTGTTGTCTGTGCACTGTGAGCGCTTATCTAATTGCTAACAAACACACACGTCAAACAAGCGTATCTCACGCCGTCTTGTCAAGCAAAAGGGAAGTAAGTCAATATTCCCCGAAACGTTACAGGCGGGTCGTCTTCCTAGAAATTTGGGACCTGCTGTGAGTCGAGATATTTCGAGATATTTCCCCTCCCACCCGTTGGCTGCGGAAAACAAGTAGTGGTATCCCTGGGCCTACTCCCTGCTCGTCTGGGCCTACTCCCTGGGCCTACTCCCTGCCCCCACTCCCCCACACCCGGAGCTGAGAGAGAGAGGCTGGAGGGTATGGTTCAAAGTCAGATATTCTGAGATAAGGCAACAATCAATCATACCAACTCTGTGTCGTGTGACCAGCCCAAACTGCTCTGCCTGTGACCAGGCAGGCAAAAGTTAGTGCTTCTCTCTCTCTCTCTCTCTCTCAATTCAAGGGGCTTTATTGGCTTGGGAAACATGTGTTAACATTGCCAAAGCAAGTGAGGTAGATAATATACAAAAGTGAAATAAACAATAAAAATTAACAGTAAACATTACACATACAGAAGTTTCAAAACAATAAAGACATTACAAATGTCATATTATGTATATATACAGTGTTGTAACAATGTAGAAATGGTTAAAGTACACAAGGGAAAATAAATAAGCATAAATATGGGTTGTATTTACAATGGTGTTTGTTCTTCACTGGTTGCCCTTTTCTTGTGGCAACAGGTCACACATCTTGCTGCTGTGATGGCACACTTAAATGTCACCCAGTAGATATGGGAGTTTATCAAAATTGGGTTTGTTTTCGAATTCTTTGTGGATCTGTGTAATCTGAGGGAAATATGTGTCTCTAATATGGTCATACATTTGGGCAGGAGGTTAGGAAGTGCAGCTCAGTTTCCACCTCATTTTGTGGGCAGTGTGCACATAGCCTGTCTTCTCTTGAGAGCCATGTCTGCCTACGGCGGCCTTTCTCAATAGCAAGGCTATGCTCACTGAGTCTGTACATAGTCAAAGCTTTCCTTAAGTTTGGGTCAGTCATTGTGGTCAGGTATTCTGCCACTGCGTACTCTGTTTAGGGTCAAATAGCATTCTAGTTTGCTCAGTTTTTTTGTTAATTCTTTCCAATGTGTCAAGTAATTATCTTTTTGTTTTCTCATGATTTGCTTGCA